>NC_057804.1:640556179-640592226 GCF_018294505.1 Triticum aestivum | reverse complement strand
ATTTTTTTTCATATTTTCTTCCATTTTTTTCTCTTCCTTATTTTTCTTTATTATTTTCACTATATTTCAGTGTTTCGCATCTGTTTGTTTGGTCTGTAGGTTCTAATTTGAGTTTATTTATTTCTTTTATGTTTTCGTTTTCTTTTTTCCTAAACATGTGTACATATCAGGACCAGTTTTAACGCATGTTTACGTTGTCTACATACATAACTAGCATTTTATTAAAATACTCCCCCCGTTCCTAAATATAAGTCTTTGTAGAGATTCCATTAGGTAGACTACATACGGAGCAAAATAAATGAATCTAAATTTAAAATGCATCTATATACATCCGTATCGGTTTACAGTAAAATCTCTACAAAGACTTACATTTAGGAACGGAGGGAGTATATGTTATTATGCCTATTTTTATATACATTTTACGTTTTTTGTACGATGTAAATTTTTCAGTAAACGTTCAACGTTTTTCAAATACCTTGTTAACATTGTTCTTTCTAATAAATTAGTGTCTACATTTTTATACATATTGTACATTTTTCGGATACGTCAGGAAAATTTGTTATGCATGTTAAAATAACTACATTCATGGTTATTTTTTTTTGCCAAATACATGTTTTAATGTCTAACTTTTTTCACACACAATATACATTTTGTATACACCTGCACATTTTTCTCAAAAAATATTTTGATGTCTACATGTTTATACATATGGTACAGTTTTGGGTACGCTATAAAAAATTATACACGTTAAAAATTTCAAATACATGATTAACATTTTTCAAACTTTTTTTTGAACATTTTTCTGTATACCTGTTAAACATTTTCCCAATAAACATTGAAACACTTTTTATATTTATACTAACAATTTTTACACCATGGTAACATTTTCAAATACATAATTAATTTTTTTTCATATATAAATTTTGAAATCTACTTTTTTTCATACACGTGTACACATTTCATATATACGAAAAAGCATTGTAAATGTTAATATTTTTCAAATGCATAATTAATGTTTTTCAAAAAGATATTTTGAACCTTTTTTTACTATGTGTTAAATATTTTTTAAAATCATGGCTTTTATTTTGGTTTAAGTAATTTTAAGTTTCAAATACGATAAAACTAACTTGCGCGCACCCCAACTGAGGCCTACTACTTATCGCGAGACTTGGGCCACCTGGCCCATTTACGAGCGCTGCAAGCGAGAATAGCTTCCAACTTGCTATAAGAGATGTATAGACTCTCCCCTTCCCAAGGCCACGACATCGGCCCCCTCCTCCTCCTTGTCCGACGACCTTTTCAGCGACATGAGGAGTGGGGACCCGTCCGTCAATTTATTTATTTTCTTCTTAGCTGTTTGTTTTCTCCGACGACATCGACGAGGTGATTGTGGCAATGGCGTGTTGGAATAAGGTCTGTCGGGTCTATGCTTACTCGACTCGTATGGGCATCAATAAATGGCCCGTGAGTTTGTGTCCTTGGATCTATGGGTTCTCTTCAAATGTCGGCAATTGATGCGTGGTTCCTTTGCAAATGGTTAATGCCCTTCTTCCTTTCCAACGGTTGCGGATGACGGCTATTTCTTAGCCAATGAAGATCTCGCTGGTCCAAGGACATTGGCGTCACGACCAAGGTGTGTTAATCAGTTTTAGTTCCCGGACAACCCGCGTAGCTCAAGCGGCTTAACAAACCTCAAGGCGGATTCCCTTGGTGGAGTCCTTTTGGCGGCGCAGATGGTTCCTTGTTGTGATGGTGCTCTTCTTGGTGAGTGGTTCTCGTCAATGACAACTCATGAGTGTTAAGGGTTGTTATTTATCTGTCTTGCAAAGTCCATTATATAAAACTACAGTTGTATCATTCTTATCAAAATAAATTAATTTGGCGTACCAACATGTGGTTGAATGATTAGAAAGACAGTGTTATGCCGATCCTACGAGGGTGCAAGTCCTAGACTTGTAATTGGCAAAGACGTCTGTGATAACTTTGTCGTTCTCAAAATGATGTATCGGCTCAGTCTCTGGACTTCAAACCTGGTACTCATATTTTTCTGGAATTATTTCAGATCTTCTGACGATGTGCATTCAATGACACGAGAACTCCCCGTCGAGCACAAAGGCGTTTGTGATGACTTTGTCAATCTCAAAATGATGTATCAGCTAAGTCTCTAGAAGGTGCTCATAGGGATAAATGTGCTGGCTCAATCTCTCAAAGGTGCTCACAGGGGTAGGGTGTGAGTGCGTTCATATGGTCGAGTGTATGTACATATGTATGAGTGCCTACATTTGCAATGTGTGAAAAAAAGTTTATGTTCTTTTAGAAAAGTCAACACCCATGCATAAATTTAGTGAGAAACAGTGTTGCGGCAAAACTCAATGCACTGCCATCCGAAATATCAAAACAAACACTGTTGGGGAACGTTGCAGAAAATAAAAATTTCCTACGGTTTCACCAAGATCCATCTATAAGTTCATCTAAGCAACGAGTGATAGGAGAGAGATGCATCTACATACCACTTGTAGACCGCGTGCGGAAGCGTTCAAGAGAACGGGGTTGAGGTAGTCGTTCTCGTCGTGTTCCTATCAACGGAGATCCTAGCGCCGAACGGACGGCACCTCCGCGTTCAACACATGTACGGTCAGCGTGACGTCTCCTCCGTCTTGATCCAGCAAGGGGGAAGGAGAGGTTGATGAAGATCCAGCAGCACGATGGCGTGGTGGTGGATGCAGCAGAACTCCGGCAGGGCTTCGCCAAGCTATTACGGGAGGAGGAAGAGGTGTAGCAGGGGAAGGGAGGCGCCAAGACACAGGGTGCGGCTGCCCTCCCTCCCCCCTCCTTTATATAGGCCCCCAGGGGGGGCGCGGCCCTGGGAGATCCAATCTCCCAAGGGGGGCGGCGGCCAGGGGGGTTGGAGTGCCCCGCAAGGCAAGTGGGGCGCGCCCCCACCTAGGGTTTCCAGCCCTAGGCGCAGGGGGGGGTGAGGGAGTCCTGGACTAGGGGGTGTCCGGATAGCCGAACTATCATCATCGGCCGGACTCCAAGACTATGAAGAGACAAGATTGAAGACTTCGTCCCGTGTCCGGATGGGACTTTCCTTGGCGTGGAAGGCAAGCTTGGCGATACGGATATGTAGATATCCTACCATTGTAACCGACTCTGTGTAACCCTAGCCCTCTCAGGTGTCTATATAAACCGGATGGCTTTAGTCTGTAGGACGAACAAAAATCATACCATAGGCTAGCTTCTAGGGTTTAGCCTCCTTGATCTCGTGGTAGATCTACTCTTGTAATACCCACATCATCAATATCAATCAAGCATGACGTAGGGTTTTACCTCCATCAAGAGGGCCCCGAACCTGGGTAAAACATCGTGTCCCTTGTCTCCTGTTACCATCCACCTAGACGCACATTTCGGGACCCCCTACCCGAGATCCGCCGGTTTTGACACCGACATTGATCTTCGATGGATTCGAGCCACAGCCGAGCGCGCCGCACTGTCACGACGGGCATGACTTAGCCCTGCAGCCGGACAGTAACCTGGAGGCCGCACACGAGTCCGCTCCGATCTTCAATTCGGAGCCGGCTGCGCAGATCGAGAACGGGTGGCTAGACACCGCCTCGGGGGTTGCAACCTCTACGGCGATAGAGCCGAACACTGACCTTGTCCCTCATGAAGCTCGTGACTCCGAGGCGCCGGACTGCTTGCCGGACTCCGAACCTCCCGCGCCCCCTCCAGTCGAATCCGATTGGGCGCCGGTCATGGAGTTCACTGCTGCGGACATCTTTCAACACTCACCTTTCGGCGACATCTTGAGTTCGCTAAAATATCTCTCGTTATCAGGAGAGCCTTGGCCGGACTGCGGTCAGGACGGTTGGGATACGGACGACGAAGAAATTCAAAGCCCGCCCACCACCCACTTAGTAGCCACTGTCGACGATCTAACCGACATGCTAGACTTCGACTCCGAAGACATCGACGGTATGGACGACGATGCCGGAGACGACCAAGAACCAGCGCCTACCGGGCACTGGAAAGCCACCTCATCATATGACATATACATGGTGGATACACCAAAAGGAAGCGACAACGAGGAACAACGGGACGTGGCGAAGGACAACTCCCCCAACAAACAACCAAAACAACGACGCAAGCGCCGCCCGAAGTCCCGCCTTGATAACAACGACACTCATACTGACCCAGCCTTAGAGCAGGGTGAAGCGTTGGACGAAGAACATGCCACCAAGCAACCATCCGAACAGGATGGATTGGACAAGCAACCCATCCCCGACGAAAACAACAGTCCAGACGATCTCACGCCCGACAAACCACCGGAGCATAAGAACCTTCATAAAAGGCTCGTCGCCACTGCAAGAAGTCTGAAGAAGCAAAAGCGGACGCTCAAAACAGCGAAGGACGCACTCAGAATGAGATGGAGCAAAGTACTCAATACCGCAGATAAATACGGCAATAGTCACCAGGCGAAGAGCTACCCGAAGCGCAAGTTGTTGCCCGAATTTGACGAGGAGGCCGTAGAGCCCCCACAGTCAAAAAAGAAAGACGCTGCCTGGCCGGATAGACGACCAGATGATAGGCTAAGAGCGGCAAGGGGTGCCGCACACAAGCCGGCACACGATCCACATAAAGATCCTCACAAAAAAGATGGCTCGGTCAGGTCCATCTACGGGACAAAAAAGAAGACTCCAGGGAGCAATACAACCCGCCAAGTGTTTGAAGACAACAGCACACCTAAATACAGGGGTGCCGCACACCCACTATGTTTCACCGATGAGGTACTGGACCATGAATTTCCAGCGGGATTCAAACCCGTCAACATAGAGGCATATGACGGAACAACAGACCCCGGAGTCTGGATTGAGGATTATATCCTACACATACATATGGCCAGAGGAGACGATCTCCATGCCATAAAATACTTACCCGTCAAGCTCAAAGGGCCAGCTCGGCATTGGCTCAAAAGCCTCCCAGAAAATACCATTTGGAAGTTGGGAGGAGCTCGAGGATGCGTTTCGAGCAAATTTTCAGGGGACTTATGTCCGCCCTCCGGATGCAGACGATTTAAGTCACATAACTCAACAGCCCGGAGAGTCAGCACGAAAATTCTGGAACAGGTTCCTCACCAAAAAGAACCAAATAGTCGACTGTCCGGACGCCGAAGCCTTAGCAACCTTTAAGCACAACGTCCGAGACGAATAGCTCGCCAGACACCTCGGCCAGGAAAAACCAAGAACAATGGCCGCACTAACAAGCCTCATGACCCGCTTTTGCGCGGGGGAAGACAGCTGGCTGGCTAGATGCAGCACCAGCGACCCGAGTACATCCGAAGTCAGGGATGGAAATGGGAAATCACGACATAGAAAAGATCAGCGCCGAAATAAGGAAAATGGCCCAAATAGCACGGCGGTCAACGCCGGATTCAAAAACTCTCGGCCGAATAATAAAACACTGCCCCTCAAGGACAACAGTGACGAGCTATCCAACCTAAACAAAATTTTGGATAGGGTATGTCAAATACATAGTACCCCCGGGAAGCCTGCAAACCATACCCACAGAGATTGTTGGGTCTTCGAGCAGTCCGGCCGACTTAACGCTGAACACAAGGGGTCCGACACACCAAGCGAAGACGACGAACCCCACAAGCAGCACGCCGGAAAACAGAAGACTTTCCCACTAGAAGTCAAAACAGTGAACTCACTTCATGTGATAACACAGAAACATAGTGCGGCACCTGCTATACCAGGACACCGTCCGCAGAATGGGGATAGACCCTATAGAAATTCACCATAGCAGCACTTCCTTCAAAGGAGTGACGCCTGGCCTTTATGCCAAATGTACAGGCTCTGTACTACTAGAGGTCATGTTCGGTTCATCCGACAACCTCTGTCGCGAAAAGCTCATTTTCCATATCGCCCCATTCAAAAGTAGCTATCAAGCACTACTGGGACGCGAAGCATTCGCCCGCTTTAACGCAATACCACATTACACGTCTCTTACGCTTAAAATGCCTGGTCCATACTGCATAATCTGAGTGTTCCTCGACCACGGAAAACGTGAGACTGCGTTGACAGCCGCACACTAATCCGACCTTGCTGGTCAAAGCCCTAAAAACAGGTCATTCAGACCTTGGACACGGTTAAGCGAGTCCGGCATAAATATAAAAGGGGCTTCACCGCTGCATACCCCTTTACAAGGGGCTGCGCGTATAAACAATGAGAGCCAATAAAGCTCAAATTCATCATACTTTATTTTAACTACACCTTTTGCACAATATTTTTCCAAACTAAGTTCTTCTCCTTTACAGATGAAGCGCGTGCTACACCCGTCTAGGATACAGCACAACGGAGACACAGGCGCAGACGTGCAGCAGGGACCGGTTACAAGGATTCTTTTCAGATTAAGACCCTGCGTAAACCTTTCTTACTGTCTCTTGTTGATACACATCCCCCGGTTTCTTACCATAACCGAGGAGGAGGCTGGCGTTTTGGCATCGGCCGCGTCAGAAGTTCCCGCCCGTACCTGGACACTAGGGGCTTAGGGCATTGTTCTGCCCGGTATCATAAAGACCGAACACCTCAGGGAGTGCTCGGCGTCTCGAGTTAGGCCTTATATGCATCAGCTCCGAATCATGTCTTTGGTCAAATGTTGGGTTTGCTCGGCTCCTGTGTTTTGCTGCCTTACGTTCCGCTCCATCGGCTAACGCGGCACCAGGAGAACTAATGCGATTGTGCCCCGGTTCGGCCGGGCGAGCACCTCAGTAGAGAAAGCCGAAAACTGACTGTCATGATATAGCAAGAGACTGGTCAACCACTCGATCGACCACTGGATTGTTTAGAATTCCTCCGCTTTGACGAAGGACCGCTTTCCAGTCAGGCACATACGCGCCCCGAGTTCGGAGAAGCGTGGTGCCTCTAGGGGCTATATAGTAGCCCCACCTTCGAGCTCCTATGGCTAAGTGAAAGTGATAAAGCATTATAGTCCGGTTGCCTAGTTTGCTATGCTATCACCTCCTTCAAAGGACCAAGACATTGGATTAAGTGTGAAAAAGTGCTTTTCTTTTTGCAAACACCCCCGCACCATGTGCGTGGGGGCTGAAGCCAAAGACTGCCATCTTTCAGGTTATACATACATATACGGCCGCACAGGAGATAGTTCAATACTTGAACGCACAAGTATAAAAAGCTATTGCATTATAAACATGATCTCACAAATCATACATGTCATTTGAACATAACATCTTTCGAGCACTGCGACTCTATTAAACGAGCGCCCTGCAGGACTTCCTCAAAATAGTGCTCGGCGGGTAATCGGCCTTTGTCCGAACCCCGGGATGCAACAGCGGTGGCATCCATCTCCTTCCAGTATGTCTTAACACGGGCGAGAGCCATTCGTGCACCTTCTATGCATGCCGACCGCTTCATCGCCTCGATATGCGGCACCGCCCCAAGGAATTGCTGCAATAAGCCAAAATAACTCTCAGGCTTGGGCCTTTCCGGCCACAGATGAGCGACCACATCCGTCATGGCAAGTCCGGACAATCTATTCAGCTCAGCCCACTCAGCCAGCCGATCAGTCAACGGAAGTGGACACTCTGGACTATGGAATTGAGACCAGAAAAGCTCTTCCATTTCGTGATCCTTCTGGCTTCGGAAGTGCACGACTGCGTCCGCTGCACTCGCCGCCAAATCCAGATAAGGATCCTCCGCACCACACAATTGGCCCAACTGAGCATACTTCGGATCCGTGAACTTCCTACGCAGCAGAAAGGGCTTTCCAGCCGCAATGTCTCCGGCCTGACACAGTTCCTCCTTCATAGCCCGCATCGCACTACGGGCATCCTTGGCTTCGGCGGCGGCCTTCTTCAGGTCCTCTTGCTCCACTCGGCGTTCTCTTTCAAGAACCTCATAGCGGTCGGTAGCATCTTTTAATTTCACGTCCATTCCGGCCATCTCCTCCCTGCTTCGGCAGTGAGCAGCCTTTTCGGCTTTTAGTTCTTCCGCTGCCTTCAAGGCAGCCGCATCACTTTTCCTGGCTTGCTCCTTGGCTCGAACGAGCTCTGCTCGAAGGTCTTCCACAGCAGCGGCACCATCTGCATCAAGCATACAAATTGTAAGGAACGGGCATCAGCTCCCTTATTAGGTGACCGCGGAGCAACCGCCTACCTTGTGACTCGTTAAGTCGTTTATTGACCAGCGCGATGTCCGCATCCGCAACGTCGAGTTGCCGCTTCAGCTCGGCAACTCCATCAGTCCGGCTGGCCACCGAACGTTCCGCCACCTGCATAGAAAAGGCGACATTCTATAACTGAGATTATGATCCTCGGCACGCTGTCGCTTTCGACAGCATACCAAGTCTCAGGGGCTACTATCTATATAGGGCGCACTCCATGTGCAAAACTGTTAAAAGGTATGTCATTTTTTGCGTACCTCAAGCCCCGCCAGCAAACTTCCGACGGCCTCATGCAACCCGCTCTCGGCGGATGAGATCCTTTCAATCACCATACTCATTAATGTGCGGTGATCTTCTGAGATAGACGCCCTCTTGAGCAAATCCTGCAGCTCCACCGGCCGTACTCCAGTGGGTGCCGAACTCCCCGGCCCCGCCGGACTCGGGAAGACCCTTCGTGACGACACCTCAGGGTCGTCCGCCCCGCCCGATGGGGCGGCAGATGGAGGCGTTTCGCTCTCCATCATCTCCGGACGAAGGTCCCCCGAAGATGAGCTCTGCTGAGATGGGCTGAGATCCGAACTACAAGGTGAAAACTTCGGTTACCCTTAGAAATAAAGTAGGGGTGTCCCCTATTACAAAATTCCCCCTTTTTACTTATGGCTCGCTGGAGGGATGATTTCTCTGAGGAGACAGTGCGGCCGGGACTCTTCCCGGCACGGGACCTTCCGGTGCAGATTTCTTTCCCCGCTTTGAGGCCTTGGCCTCCGGGTCTTCGGAAGCGGTCCTCTTCTCCCCCTGGAAGGAGGGAGTCTCGATTCCCCCCTTACTGAAAGCCTCCTTGGCAGAGGTGGTAGTTTCCCTGTGCCCCCCTTCGCCCTCCTCCGAAGGTGCGACCTCCAACATTTTGATTAACATGGGATACGTCGTGGTCTCAGGGAGGGGGGCCGGACACCGTATTAGTTTTGCTTGCGCTATCCACTCTTGTCCAAGGGATAGCTGGTTAAGAGCCAAACCCATGATAAATAAATGGACAATGTGTCCGGACACAGGGCTACTTACTTGAGTATCCGGGCGATTGCAGCTTAGGCCAGCATCCTCGGTCAAGTCCGGACGCATCTCTTGCGATCCGAAGAACAGTTTGTACATCTCCACGGGTGTCAAACCCATGAAGTGTTGGAGAGCCCGTGGCCCCTCCGGATTAAATTCCCACAGGCGGAGGCGGCGACGTTTGCTGGGCAGAAGGCGCCGAATCAGCATAACCTGTGCCACTACGACCAGGTTGATCTCCCTTTCCTGGAGGCCTCGAATCCGGCCCTGCAACAGGGGTACGTCTTTGGACGGCCCCCAGTCAAGCCCCTTGTTGACCCATGACATCAGCCGTTGTGGAGGGCCCGGGCGAAAGACGGGCGGCGGCCTCTGCCTGCTGCCCCTGGGAGCGGTGATCTAGAACCACTCCTGTTGCCACCAGCCGAGCTCCTCCTGAAAAGAGCCCTCGGGCCATGGAGCATCGGCCCTATTGCTTATAACCGCCCCGCCGCACTCTGCCTGACGCCCCTCGATCATCTTCGGCTCCACGTTGAAGGTTTTGAGCCACAAGCCGAAGTGAGGGGTGGTGCGGAGGAAGGCTTCGCAGACGACAATGAATGATGAGATGTGAGGATGGACTCCGGAGCTAAGTCATGGAATTCTAGCCCATAGTAAAACATGAGCCCCCTCACGAAGGGATCCATCGGGAAGCCTAAACCCCGACGGAGGTGAGACACGAACACGACGCTCTCGCCGGGCTCGGGAGTAGGAATAACTTGCCCTCAGGCAGGCAACCTATGCGAAATCTCATAGGTTAAGTACCTGGCGTCTCTCAGCTTTAGCACGTCATCTTCTGTGATGGAGGAGGGCATCCACCGGCCTCGTAGGTCGGAGCCGGACATTGTCGAAGGTCGAAAGTACCCGAATCTGGAGCCCTGGGTGTTGGAACTTGGGGCGAGGGGCGGATTCGATTGAGGATTGAAGAAAAAAGAATGGGCCTTGGTCTCATTATAAAGAAGGAGAATACCAAGAGCCGTCCCCGTGACCGTTTGGAACCCGCCTTCGATGGAGGAGGCGTGGCAACGGGCGCGGTTGGGTTACCCACGTCCGTATTAATGAGAATCCCGGAATAAGGGGAACACGATCTCTGCTTCCACAAGACGTGCCAAGGAAACTGCTTCGCTAAACACGCTGAGGTGGTACAATAAAAACGATTCGAGTAAAGGCTTGGTAGTGGTGTGACGTCACGCCACCAAATACGTCAGCAGATTGAACTTGTGTAAATATTATTCTCTCTATGGTGGTATGTGGAATTTATTTTGCAGAGCCGGACACTATCCTGGTGTTCACATTCTTCTATAAATTATTCGGAGAAGGAACCCGCCTTGCAATGCCGAAGACAACATGCGCGCCGGACTCATCATCATTGAAGCCTGGTTCAGGGGCTACTGAGGGAGTCCTGGACTAGGGGGTGTCCGGATAGCCGAACTATCATCATCGGCCGGACTCCAAGACTATGAAGATACAAGATTGAAGACTTTGTCCTGTGTCCGGATGGGACTTTCCTTGGCGTGGAAGGCAAGCTTGGCGATACGGATATGTAGATCTCCTACAATTGTAACCGACTCTGTGTAACCCTAGCCCTCTCCGGTGTCTATATAAACCGGATGGCTTTAGTCCGTAGGACGAACAACAATCATACCATAGGCTAGCTTCTAGGGTTTAGCCTCCTTGATCTCGTGGTAGATCTACTCTTGTAATACCCACATCATCAATATCAATCAAGCAGGACGTAGGGTTTTACCTCCATCAAGAGGGCCCGAACCTGGGTAAAACATCGTGTCCCTTGTCTCCTGTTACCATCCGCCTAGACGCACAGTTCGGGACCCCCTACCCGAGATCCGCCGGTTTTGACACCAACAGGGGGGCCCAGGGGGGCGCACCAGCCCACTAGGGGCTGGTTCCCCTCCCACTTCAGCCCACGGGGCCCTCCGGGATAGGTGACCCCACCCGGTGGACCCCCGGGACCCTTCCGGTGGTCCCGGTACAATACCGGCTGACCCTGAAACTTTCCCGATGGCCAAAACAACACTTCCTATATATAATTCTTTACCTCCGGACCATTCCGGAACTCCTCGTGACGTCCGGGATCTCATCCGGGACTCCGAACAACATTCGGTTTGCTGCATACTCATATTCATACAACCCTAGCGTCACCGAACCTTAAGTGTGTAGACCCTACGGGTTCGGGAGACATGCAGACATGACCGAGACGGCTCTCCGGTCAATAACCAACAGCGAGATCTGGATACCCATGTTGGCTCCCACATACTCCTCGATGATCTCATCGGATGAACCACGATGTTGAGGATTCAAGCAACCCCGTATACTATTCCCTTTGTCAGATGGTATGTTACTTGCCCGAGATTCGATCGTCGGTATCCCAATACCTCGTTCAATCTTGTTGCCGGCAAGTTACTTTACTCGTACCGTAATGCATGATCCCGTGACCAGACACTTGGTCACTTTGAGCTCATTATGATGATGCACTACCGAGTGGGCCCAGTGATACCTCTCCGTAATACGGAGTGACAAATCCCAGTCTCGATCCGTGTCAACCCAACAGACACTTTCGGAGATACCTGTAGTGCACCTTTATAGTCACCCAGTTTCGTTGTGACGTTTGGTACACCCAAAGCACTCCTACGGTATCCGGGAGTTACATGATCTCATGGTCTTAAGGAAAAGATACTTGACATTGGAAAAGCTCTAGCAAAACGAACTACACGATCTTGTGCTATGCTTAGGATTGGCTCTTGTCCATTACATCATTCTCCTAATGATGTGATCCCGTTATCAACGACATCCAATGTCCATAGTCAGGAAACCATGACTATCTGTTGATCAACGAGCTAGTCAACTAGAGGCTCACTAGGGACATGTTGTGGTCTAATTATTCACACGTGTATTACGATTTCTGGATAATACAATTATAGCATGAATAAAAGACAACTATCATGAACAAAGAAATATAATAATAATACTTTTATTATTGCCTCTAGGGCATATTTCCAACAGTCTCCCACTTGCACTAGAGTCAATAATCTAGTTACATTGTGATGAATCGAACACCCATAGAGTTCTGGTGTTGATCATGTTTTGCTCGCGGAAGAGGTTTAGTCAACGGATCTGCGACATTCAAATCCGTATGTACTTTGCAAATATCTATGTCTCCGTCTTGAACATTTTCACGGATGGAGTTGAAACGACGCTTGATGTGCCTGGTCTTCTTGTGAAACCTGGGCTCCTTGGCAAGGGCAATAGCTCCAGTGTTGTCACAGAAGAGAGTGATCGGCCCTGACGCATTGGGTATGACTCCTAGGTCGGTGATGAACTCTTTCATCCATATTGCTTCATGCGCTGCCTCCGAGGCTGCCATGTACTCCGCTTCACATGTAGATCCCGCCACGACGCTCTGCTTGCAACTGCACCAGCTTACTGCTCCACAATTCAACATATACACGTAACCGGTTTGTGACTTAGAGTCATCCAGATCTGTGTCGAAGCTAGCATCGACGTAACCCTTTACGACGAGCTCTTCGTCATCTCCATAAACGAGAAACATGTCCTTTGTCCTTTTCAGGTACTTCAGGATATTCTTGACCGTTGTCCAGTGTTCCTTGCCGGGATTACTTTGGTACCTTCCTACCAAACTTACGGCAAGGTTTACATCTGGTCTAGTACACAGCATGTCATACATAATAGATCCTATGGCTGAGGCATAGGAGATGACACTCATCTCTTCTTTATCTTTTGCCCTGGTCGGGCATTGAGCCGAGCTCAATCTCACACCTTGCAATACAGGCAAGAACCTTTTCTTGGACTGATCCATTTTGAACTTCTTCAAAATCTTATCAAGGTATGTGCTTTGTGAAAGACCTATGAGGCGTCTCGATCTATCCCTATAGATCTTGATGCCTAATATGTAAGCAGCTTCTCCAAGGTCCTTCATTGAAAAACACTTATTCAAGTAGGCCTTAATGCTGTCCAAGAATTCTATATCATTTCCCATCAAAAGTATGTCATCTACATATAATATGAGAAATGCTACAGAGCTCCCACTCACTTTTCTTGTAAACGCAGGCTTCTCCATAAGTCTGCATAAACCCAAACGCTTTGATCATCTCATCAAAGCGAATGTTCCAACTCCGAGATGCTTGCACCAGCCCATAAATGGATCGCTGGAGCTTGCATACTTTGTTAGCATTCTTAGGATCGACAAAACCTTCCGGCTGCATCATATACAGCTCTTCCTTGAGATAACCGTTAAGGAATGCCGTTTTGACGTCCATCTGCCATATCTCATAATCATAGTATGCGGCAATTGCTAACATGATTCGGACGGACTTAAGCTTCGCTACGGGAGAGAAAGTCTCATCGTAGTCAACCCCTTGAACTTGCTGATAACCCTTAGCGACAAGTCGAGCTTTATAGATGGTGACATTACCATCCACGTCCGTCTTCTTCTTAAAGATCCATTTGTTTTCTATCGCTCGCCGATCATCGGGCAAGTCAGTCAAAGTCCATACTTTGTTTTCATACATGGATTCTATCTCGGATTGCAAGGCTTCTAGCCATTTGTTGGAATCTGGGCCCGCCATCGCTTCTTCATAGTTCGAAGGTTCACCGTTGTCTAACAACATGATTTCCAGCACAGGGTTGCCATACCACTCTGGTGTGGAACATGTCCTCGTGGACCTACGAAGTTCAGTAGCAACTTGATCCGAAGTACCTTGATCATCATCATTAATTTCCTCTCCAGTCGGTGTAGGCACCACAGGAACATTTTCCTGAGCTGCACTACTTTCCGGTTCAAGAGGTAGTACTTCATCGAGTTCTACTTTCCTCCCACTTACTTCTTTTGAGAGAAACTCCTTTTCCAGAAAGGATCCGTTCTTGGCAACAAAGATCTTGCCTTTGGATCTAAGGTAGAAGGTATACCCAATGGTTTCCTTGGGGTATCCTATGAAGACACATTTTTCCGACTTAGGTTCGAACTTTTCAGGTTGAAGTTTCTTGACATAAGCATCGCATCCCCAAACTTTTAGAAACGACAACTTAGGTTTCTTCCCAAACCATAATTCATACGGTATCGTCTCAACGGATTTAGACGGTGCCCTATTTAAAGTGAATGTAGCTGTCTCTAGAGCGTATCCCCAAAATGATAGCGGTAAATCGGTAAGAGACATCATAGATCGCACCATATCCAATAGAGTGCGATTACGATGTTCGGACACACCGTTACGCTGAGGTGTTCCAGGCGGCGTGAGTTGTGAAACGATTCCACATTTTCTTAAGTGTGTACCAAATTCGTGACTTAAATATTCTCCTCCACGATCCGATCGTAAGAATTTTATCTTTCGGTTACGTTGATTCTCTACTTCATTCTAAAATTCCTTGAACTTTTCAAAGGTCTCAGACTTGTGTTTCATCAAGTAGACATACCCATATCTACTTAAGTCATCAGTGAGAGTGAGAACATAATGATATCCTTCGCGAGCCTCAACGCTCATTGGACCACACACATCAGTATGTATGATTTCCAATAAGTTGGTTGCTCGCTCCATTGTTCCGGAGAACGGAGTCTTGGTCATTTTGCCCATAAGGCATGGTTCACATGTGTCAAATGATTCATAATCGAGAGACTCTAAAAGTCCATCAGCATGGAGCTTCTTCATGCGCTTGACACCAATGTGACCAAGGCGGCAGTGCCACAAGTATGTGGGACTATCGTTATCAACTTTACATCTTTTGGTATTCACACTATGAATATGTGTAACATTACGTTCGAGATTCATTAAGAATAAACCTTTGACCATCGGGGAATGACCATAAAACATATCTCTCATATAAATAGAACAACCATTATTCTCGGATTTAAATGAGTAGCCATCTCGTATTAAACGAGATCCAGATACAATGTTCATGCTCAAACTTGGCACTAAATAACAATTATTGAGGCTCATAACTAATCCCGTAGGTAAATGTAGAGGTAGCGTGCCGACGGCGATCACATCGATCTTGGAACCATTCCCGACGCGCATCGTCACCCCGTCCTTCGCCAGTCTCCGCTTATTCCGTAGCTCCTGCTGTGAGTTACAAATATGAGCAACGACACCGGTATCAAATACCCAGGAGTTACTACGAGTACTGGTAAGGTACACATGAATTACATGTATATCACATATACCTTTAGTGTTGCCGGCCTTCTTGTCCGCTAAGTATTTGGGTCAGTTCCGCTTCCAGTGACCCTTCCCTTTGCAATAAAAGCACTCAGTCTCAGGCTTGGGTCCATTCTTTGACTTCTTCCCGGCAACTGGCTTACCGGGCGCGGCAACATCGTTGCCGTCCTTCTTGAAGTTCTTCTTACCCTTGCCCTTCTTGAACTTAGTGGTCTTATTGACCATCAACACTTGATGTTCTTTCTTGATTTCAACCTCTGCTGACTTCAGCATTGAAAATACTTCAGGAATGGTCTTTACCATCCCCTGCATATTGTAGTTCATCACAAAGCTCTTGTAGCTCGGTGGGAGCGACTGAAGGATTCTGTCAATGACCGCCTCGTCCGGGAGGTTGATCTCCAGCTGGGACAGGCGGTTGTGCAACCCAGACATTTTGAGTATGTGCTCACTGACAGAACTGTTTTCCTCCATCTTACAACTATAGAACTTGTCGGAGACTTCATATCTGTCGACCCGGGCATGAGCTTGAAAAACCATTTTCAGCTCCTCGAACATCTCATATGCTCCGTGTTGCTCAAAACGCTTTTGGAGCCCCAGTTCTAAGCTGTAAAGCATGCCGCACTGAACGAGGCAGTAATCATCAGCACGTGACTGCCAAGCGTTCATAACGTCTTGGTTCTTTGGGATGGGTGCTTCACCTAGCGGTCCTTCTAGGACATATGCTTTCTTTGCTGCTATGAGGATAATCCTCAGGTTCCAGACCCAGTCCGAATAGTTGCTGCCATCATCTTTCAGCTTGGTTTTCTCTAGGAACACGTTGAAGTTCATGTTGACATGAGCGTTGGCCATTTGATCTACAAGACATATTTTGCAAAGATTATAGACTAAGTTCATGATAATTAAGTTCATCTAATCAAATTATTTAATGAACTCCCACTCAGATTTGACATCCCTCTAGTCATCTAAGTGTTACACGATCCGAGTCGACTAGGCCGTGTCCGATCATCACGTGAGACGGACTAGTCATCATCGGTGAACATCTCCTTGTTGATCGTATCTTCCATACGACTCATGTTCGACCTTTCGGTCTCTTGTGTTCCGAGGCCATGTCTGTACATGCTAGGCTCGTCAAGTTAACCCTAAGTGTTTATGCATGTGTAAAACTGTCTTACACCCGTTGTATGTGAACGTAAGGATCTATCACACCCGATCATCACGTGGTGCTTCGAAACGACGAACTTTAGCAACGGTGCACAGTTAGGGGGAACACTTTCTTGAAATTATTATAAGGGATCATCTTATTTTCTACCGCCGTTCTAAGTAAACAAGATGCATAAAACATAATAAACATCACATGCAATTATATAAATTAGTGACATGATATGGCCAATATCATATAGCTCCTTCGATCTCCATCTTCGGGGCTCCATGATCATCTTCGTCACCGGCATGATACCATGATCTCCATCATCATGATCTCCATCATCATGCCTCCATGAAGTTGCTCGCTAACTATTACTTCTACTACTATAGCTAACGGTTTAGCAATAAAGTAAAGTAATTACATGGCGTTAAATCATTGACACGCAGGTCATACAATAATTAAGACAACTCCTATGGCTCCTGCCGGTTGTCATACTCATCGACATGCAAGTCGTGATTCCTATTACAAGAACATGATCTCATACATCACAATATATCATTCATCATTCATCACAATTTCTGGCCATATCACATCACATGACAATTGCTGCAAAAACAAGTTAGACGTCCTCTAATTGTTGTTGCATCTTTTACGTGGCTGCAATTGGGTTCTAGCAAGAACATTTTCTTACCTACGAATAACCACATCGTGATTTTGTCAACTTCTATTTACCCTTCATAAGGACCCTTTTCATCGAATCCGCTCCAACTAAAGTAGGAGAGACAGACACCCGCTAGCCACCTTATGCAACTAGTGCATGTCAGTCGGTGGAACCTGTCTCACGTAAGCATACGTGTAAGGTAGGTCCAGGGCGCTTCATCCCACAATACCGCTGAAGCAAGAAAAGACTAGTAGTGGCAAGCAAGTTGACAAGATCTACGCCCACAACAGATTTGTGTTCTACTCGTGCAATAGAGAACTACGCATAAACCTAGCTCATGATGCCACTGTTGGGGAATGTTGCAGAAAATAAAAATTTTTCTACGGTTTCACCAAGATCCATCTATGAGTTCATCTAAGCAACGAGTGATAGGAGAGAGATGCATCTACATACCACTTGTAGATCGCGTGCGGAAGCGTTCAAAAGAACGGGGTTGAGGTAGTCGTTCTCGTTGTGATCCTATCACCCGAGATCCTAGCGCCGAACAGACGGCACCTCCGCGTTCAACACACGTACGGTCAGCGTGACGTCTCCTCCGTCTTGATCCAGCAAGGGGGAAGGAGAGGTTGATGAAGATCCAGCAGCACGACGGCGTGGTGGTGGATGCAGCAGAACTCCGGCAGGGCTTCGCCAAGCTATTGCGGGAGGAGGAAGAGGTGTAGCAGGGGGAGGGAGGCGCCAAGACACAGGGTGCGGCTGCCCTCCCTCCCCCTCCTTTATATAGGCCCCCAGGGGGGCGCGGCCCTAGGAGATCCAATCTCCCAAGGGGGGCGGCGGCCAGGGGGGTTGGAGTGCCCCCCAAGGCAAGTGGGGCGCGCCCCCCACCTAGGGTTTCCAACCCTAGGCGCAGGGGGGCCCAGGGGGGGCGCACCAGCCCACTAGGGGTTGGTTTCCCTCCCACTTCAGCCCACGGGGCCCTCCGGGATAGGTGGTCCCGGTACAATACTGGGTGACCCCGAAACTTTCCCGATGGCCGAAACAACACTTCCTATATATAATTCTTTACCTCCGGACCATTCCGGAACTCCTCGTGACGCTCGGGATCTCATCCGGTACTCCGAACAACATTCAGTTTGCTGCATACTCATATTCATACAACCCTAGCATCACCGAACCTTAAGTGTGTAGACCCTATGGGTTCGGGAGACATGCAGACATGACCGAGACGGCTCTCTGGTCAATAACCAACAACGGGATCTGGATACCCATGTTGGCTCCCACATACTCCTCGATGATCTCATCGGATGAACCACGATGTCGAGGATTCAAGCAACCCCGTATACTATTCCCTTTGTCAGACGGTATGTTACTTGCCCGAGATTCGATCGTCGGTATCCCAATACCTCGTTCAATCTCGTTGCCGGCAAGTCACTTTACTCGTACCGTAATGCATGATCCCGTGACCAGACACTTGGTCACTTTGAGCTCATTATGATGATGCACTACCGAGTGGGCCCAGTGATACCTCTCCGTAATACGGAGTGACAAATCCCAGTCTCGATCCGTGTCAACCCAACAGACACTTTCGGAGATACCTGTAGTGCACCTTTATAGGCACCCAGTTACGTTGTGACGTTTGGTACACCCAAAGCACTCCTACGGTATCCGGGAGTTACACGATCTCGTGGTCTTAAGGAAAAGATTCTTGACATGGGAAAAGCTCTAGCAAAACGAACTACACGATCTTGTGCTATGCTTAGGATTGGGTCTTGTCCATCACATCATTCTCCTAATGATGTGATCCCGTTATCAACGACATCCAATTTCCATAGTCAGGAAACCATGACTATCTGTTGATCAACGAGCTAGTCAACTAGAGGCTCACTAGGGACATGTTGTGGTCTAATTATTCACACGTGTATTACGATTTCCGGATAATACAATTATAGCATGAATAAAAGACAACTATCATGAACAAAAAAATATAATAATAATCCTTTTATTATTGCCTCTAGGGCATATTTCCAACAAACACATGCACCTCAAGAGAAGGCCAAATTTCAGTCGATCAACAACCAGAACAAATCTCCCGCCAACAGCAGCTAAAGCCGGTCACATGTTCTGGTGATTACAACAACAACAACAGCAACAACAAGAGCAACAGCAACAACAACAACAACAGCAACAACAATAAAAAATCCTTTAGTCCCAAACAAGTTGTAATGTTCTGGTGAGCTGGCCATGTATCTTGTTAGACAGAATATAACTACACGAAACTACTAATCAAGTATAGCCATATGAGCTGCCATGTATCTTGTTAGATAGGAAATAATTTCACAATTAAATTTTTTTGTTATAATTTACTGGCATATCCTTATAGAGATTAATGGTACTTCTGGAAATCAGATTAGTGCACTCATAACTCCTGCAAAGACAAGTTTCTCTCTGCTTGGGTTGGTTACAACTTTCCATCCCTAGGGATACTCCTACATCGTGGTGGTGATTCAAGACAAAATTCGAGGGCGTCTATATTTACAAAATTGTTTAGATGAGTGGATGGAGGCCTGTTTGGCCATATCCTCATCCAAAACGTGTATACGTAACCGTATCAACAGCTGCTATAGATGCTCTAAATTAGAATAACTACGCCAAAGAAAGCAAAACGGAGGGGGCACAATATTCTGTCAATCATCACATAGAAAAGTATACAGTGGGTAAAGGGAAACATATAAGAGCACACAACCCACAAAGTAAAAAATAAAATAAAAATTACAATACACCATCGAATCACCGCACAGAAAAGCCGGGCCACTCCCAGGTTGGGATGGCTTTATTTAATACTGCTAACTAATGCATGCATCTTCACATCAGATGGGCTCTTGTGTGGCTTCAAATTGGAAATTATAGTTGTTCATACCAGTGAACAGGCCATCGTCCATCTTGTAGGTAACAACCTCTCCTGTGGTCAGAATGTCCTTCTGAGTGTAGGAGAACGGGACGTCAATAGAACCCTGAGTCGCAGCCGCTCTGATTGTCACCTTGGTCATCGGAGGCACCACAGCCTGGTAGGAGGCCTCTTGTGATGTCGTTGTCTGAATGGATGACCCCCACTCGTACTCTGAGTTGAATTCAGTGGATACCTCAACCTTCCCTTCTGCTATGACCGGGATCCCGGCTCTTAACTTGGCCGTGACACCGATCTTGAGGCTAACAGTCGAGCTCCAGGTCTTGGCCTGCGTCTCCTCGTATTTCAGGGTCAGGGTCTTGGCATGTGTTTCGTTGGTGTCATTGGTTGAAGTCATGCTGGGAAAGGTAAGAGGCTTCTCGCCGTAGATCCTAGCTTCGGAGAGCTTGAACTCCACGCCATAGACCTCTCGCGAAAGTACGGCTTCTTCCACCCGTAACCTTGCTTCAAGGGTGATGGTATCGACGGCGGCGTTAAGGCAGCTTGTCTTCTTGTCGGCAGTTAGCCTCTTGCAGTACCTGGAGTTTCCTAGGTTCTGGAGACCGATGTAGTCGGGCAACATGACCACCCTGAAGAGCGTGTCACGGTCTCTGCTACTGGTGTCGGCCGAGTCAGCCCAGATCCAGTTGGGGCTGAGCCTCCAAAACCTATTGAAGTGGTTAGATTTTATGCGCACGTTCCCATTAGCATAGTTGGGGAAAATAGTGTTGACCACAGTTGAATCTGCAATATCAGATGATGAGAATTCCAGGTAATTGCGTTTCTGGATGATCCTTGCCCGGAGGTACATGTCATTGTCGCCTTTAAAAGCAACATATTTAGGTAGTACCAATTGCTTCGACAGATCAATGGCGGAGAAGTCATGAAGAGATTTAACTTGATCAACTGTTTTTTCATGCCCTCCGATTCCCAGAAACAGGTAGGCTTCTTCAGTTGTCCCCTTTTCCTTGGTCATATCAGATTCAGAGCTTGTTGTCTGCTGAGGACGGAAGAACCTGCATGCATGCGTTTCCAGCCTATTAGAATGAGGACTACTAAGCAGCTATCGGTGTTGATCTTTTTTTCTTTTTCTTTTTCCTCCAAGACATTACTCGCTCTGTCCCATTATATAAGAGCGTTTTTGTTAGTACTGTCAAAACCGATCTTATATTATGAGACGAAAGGTAGTAATTATTAATTGATTCTGCGTGGAGGCTTTGTCCAATACAATTTTAACAAAAAAATATACTGTTCCAGACAGAGTGAATAGTAGACATAGAATGATTGGTAAATTAACGTGTAGACAGAAGAGAGATGGTACTGTACGTACCTGATGGATAGATTATTGTCCGTGTCCGCGAGAGGGATGGGCTCAAAAAGCGTGCATGACGGCTTGGACAGGTCGTCCTCCGGTTCATTGACGATGCCAATGATCCAGTGGCCGCTGCCTTCACCGACATGTTTGGCCACCCAGTACTTGTTGTTGTGGCAGCACCTGACGTGCAGGAGCCCGTCGTGCTCCTTGGATGGCTCCAGGTAGAATCTAGTGTACGGGCTTGCAAGGACATCGACGTCGTCGGCGCCGTGGCTCAGCTCCTCGAAGAACTTGTCTCCGCCGGCGCTCTCCTCGCTCCCTGCTTGCACGCTACCTAGGTACTTGCGGGTATGCTTTGATCGGAAAGCAACGCATTTCGGCGAGCCCGTCACTGGAAACATCCTTTCGACTGCGTGTGTGTGTGTGTGTGTCTTGTGTGTGTTTGTGTGACTATTTGCGTTGTGCATAGTAGTTATATATACTGCTGCGGTGCTGCCGCTCAACGTATACAGGCTCCATTCACAGCTAACGAAACCGAGCAACACACGTGCGAGAAAACGAGAACCTCGTGCTTTCCAGTACAGGTTCTATGCAGTACAGGTTCTATGAATCCACGAGACCAACCTCATCCTTCCAGATCTCACCTAATAATTTATTTTCTTGGTCACGGACCATTTGGCAGAAATTATTGCCATTCACGCGAGCAGTTTCCTCGTTTTCTGCATGCTCCACGAAAAATATCTCACTTAGCCGATCCAATCTCTCATACTGGAGTAGTATAGTATGAGTTCCAAAGTAATTTGGAGCGGCGAGCCAAGAGCAAATGACAGCGCATGGAGCAAGTCGACACACCGGCCGTATTTTTGATTCCTTGCGGTCGTTGGTCCTCTACAGGCCCATCCTCATGGGTTGCGCGTCCTCTCTCCGCTCTCACTACAAACACGTTGCATGCATGGCTTTCATAGGTGCTTGGAGAGTTTTCGCATGAAGAGGAAACTTGATCGGGATCATAGGTGGTTCATTTTATTTATTTTTTGAGAAAAGGAATATATTAATATCGCGAAGATATTAATTACACCGGACATTTGTACCAACAAAATGTCCAAAGACATCAAGGATACACACAGCCAAAAAACTAAATAAAAAGCACAGAATAAAAAGTGCACCACGATGATCAACCACTAGCAACAACAACACTCTAACCACCACCGAAGACAACACCCGGCATACAAAAAAGTTCTCCGAAAGCAACGCCTCCAAAAAGGAAACAATGCACAAGCGTTGTCCGATCGAAGATCTTGAGTTTTCGCCCTGGAGAAAGTCCGGGTTCACCCAAAAATAATGCCTTCAACAAGGTCATTACCAGGTACAATCAATGCAGATTGGACCTTGGGTTTTCACCCTGGGAATCAAGACTCGGTACTCGAGGAGCACCACCAAAATTATAGACCTCCAGTGTTGCCACCCCTGCTTGTCGAGGCCGCTGTTGCAAGTCTCACCAAACACCTAGCACACAGTCTTCATCGCATCCACTACACTTTTCCGCCAACGCTTCAAAACCGCCAATCGCGGCCGCCATGAATTTCTCCACCTCTATCAATGCCATGAGAATGTTGACATAGACATGTCCCATGACTCCAATAAGAAAGCGAGGCTTCACTTCGCGCCCTCATGAAGCCGTGTCGGCTGATAATATGAGCGCGCGACCGGAGCCTTTCCGATCTAGATATTCAGGGACGATGTACGCCAATTTGTATAAATCTCTGAGGGTGAAGACCAAAACTTGTCAGTAGCCAGATCGAAGAGCTCGATGTCCGACAGTAGACGCCATGGCAGACGAAGATCGCTAGGGCCAAACCGCCACATAACCAAGCGCCTCCACGCCCTGGCCAGTGTGCAACCAGAACAGGTGTGACACCACCACTGTCCCGCTGGGCTATCGTCCACCCCCAACTCAACCGTTGCCATCCCAGATTGGATCTGGGCAGCCATGAAGGCCAGTGCCCACTCCGGGGGCACATCAGAGCCACCACACCATGGGGTTGCATGCCGGTGAGCTCGTCGTGGCGGGGCCGAGGGAAGAGGACATCGTGATGCCCGACCATGCAGAAGAGAGGAGGCCCCCGCACCCGACCCTCACCTCTGCAGAGGAGATCCCCGCCGCCGCTACACCACAAGGTCTTTGCCCTGTGGCTCTCGGCGGCGGCGGCCAGGGAGATGGCGGTGGGGGAGGGAACCCTAGGCGGCCGCGGCGCACTCCCAGATCGCCCGCGGGAAGGGCGATACGGGAGAGGTCTGGGGTATGGAGCTGAACGTCGACCTGCGGTGGTTCACTAGTAGCATCTCTGGTAGCAATGGTAAAATATAAGCATACATATGTGTGATGATCAATCAAACATTCTTGACAAAACATAGCTTATGTTGGGATCACGTCATATAGGCAATGCATCTTTTTTTCCATTACAATTAGACAACCTGTCATTGCGTCTAATGGTAAATACTTCATCTAAACTGGGCAATTAATAGACTAATGAATCCTAGAGCAATATACAACTATTATATCCGACAACCAGTACTCCAAGGATTCCCGCATGGTACGTATATTTTGGACGTCCAGATGCAAGGGTTTGTAGCAAGGGGTAATTTTCCCCACAATTGAGAAAGCAAGTTATAAATACGTAGGCAACACCCCTACCTTCATTCAAGCAACAGTTGAAAATAAATTAAGAAACTACTTGTGGTCCCAACGGTTCTAACTAGGTTGTAAGTCTCACTAGCTTTACGAGTTGCAATAATTTATGATCGTACAATGTGTTTGGAATTATTTGGTATCTTCAGAATAATTAATTGCAAAAAATAAAAATGCATGTAAATGTAAGTTGGAGAAGCCCTTGTGTATGAAAATTGTTGGACTAATAAGCTGCGGCGATGCACCGGACACGACCAGCGCGTGTATGGGCGCGAGCTGGCCGGGTCGGGCGCGTCGGGTCTGCGGCGAGTAGTGTGTGCGTGCGTGCGTGTGGTGCACGGGGTGGCCGTGCAAGTGTACACCGTAGACGTGCGTGTGTGTGTGTGGGTCTGTTGGCGAGCCATGCGGGCTGATGGGGCGCGATCCAGCGAGGCTCACCGCGAGAAGCGCGGTTTCGGGCGCGGCGCGTGCGCGGTCAGAGCGCGGAGAGCGCATGCACGATCGAGGTGCGAGTGGAGGCGTGGGTGCGTGCCCGGTGCGCTGGCTCGGGGTATAAAGCCGCACGGTGCTGTTGTAACAGGGCGACACTATCGAGTTCGTGCTCGAGGAAGAAAAAGGGGGCGTTCGTGCGCCGGAAAAACTCCTGTGTCCACCATTGTCTGAACTTTTCTGAACTTCTCCTTCTTCTCTAGTGAGCAGAGCGACGGCGAGGGAGAGTGAGCAGAGCGCGAGGGAGAGGAGGGCAGCCGCGAGGGAGGCGCGGCAACAACAATTGGCATCAGAGCCACGGTCTGGTCAGGGCGCGCCGGCGATGTCGATCGTCCCGTACGCCGGCGGAACGGGCGGATCGTTGCCGCAGGCTGTGCCGCAGCTCACCGGCGAGAACTACATGGCGTGGGCGATCAAGATGGAGGCGAACCTCGACGCGGCCGGGCTGTGGGAGGCGGTGGTCGTGCCAGAGGATGCGGCGGCGGCCGTGATCGCCAAGAAGGACAAGCCGGCGAGGGCATACCTGCTCGGCGCGCTCGCGGAGAACCTGCTGCTGCAGGTGGCGGCGAAGAAGACCGCCGCAGAGGTGTGGGCTGCTCTGAAGGCTCGGTTCGTTGGCGCGGACCGCGTGCGGGCAGCGCGGCTGGGCACCCTGCGCGGGGAGTTCGAGCTCCTGCGCATGGCGGACGCCGAGAGCCTGGACGACTTCGCCGGCAGGCTCGGTGGAATGGCGGCGCGATACGCGGCGTTGGGCTCGACCCTGGAGGACGTCACCCTCGTCAAGAAGCTGCTCGACTCAGTGCCGAACCGGCTATACCCTGCGGTGGCCGGGATCGAGCAGTTCTGTGACGTCGACGACATGGCGTTCGAGGACGCGCTGGGACGGGTAAAGGCCTTCTCGAGAGGCTGCGACGACGCGGGCAGGACGGAGGCAACCAAGGCGGCGGTGAGCAGCTGCTGTACACCATGGCGCAGTGGCGTGCGCGCGAGCGGCGTCGGGGCGGTGCACGCGGAGAGGACGACGACGACGGTGCGGCGAGCACGGCATCAGGCGGCGGGGACAATCGCCGCGGGAAGTGCTACAAGTGCGGTGTCAGGGGGCACTTCAAGAGGGAGTGTCCCCTGATGCGGAAGGAGCCGGTCGCCGGGCGTGCGCTGCTGGTGGACGACGGCGTCGAAGACGTCGGGCTGCTTTGAGCCGCGACTTAGGGCGCCAGTGTTGGACTAATAAGCCGCGGCGATGCACCGGGCATGACCAGCGCGTGTATGGGCGCGAGCTGGCCGGGTCGGGCGCGTCGGGTCCGCGGCAAGTAGTGTGTGCGTGCGTGCGTGTGGTGCACGGGGTGGCCGTGCAAGTGTACACCGTAGGCGTGCGTGTGTGTGTGGGTCTGTTGGCGAGCCGTGCGGGCTGATCGGGCGCGATCCAGCGAGGCTCACCGCGAGAAGCGCGCGTTCGGGCGCGGCGTGGGTGCGGTCAGAGCGCGGAGAGCGCATGCACGATCGGGGTGCGAGTGGAGGCGTGGGTGCGTGCCCGGTGCGCTGGCTCGGGGTATAAAGCCGCACGGTTCCGTTGTAAGAGGGTGACACTATCGAGTTCGTGCTCGAGGAAGAAAAGGGGGCGTTCGTGCGCCGGAAAAACTCCTGTGTCCACCATTGTCTGAACTTTTCTGAACTTCTCCTTCTTCTCTAGTGAGCAGAGCGACGGCGAGGGAGAGTGAGCAGAGCGCGAGGGAGAGGAGGGCAGCCGCGAGGGAGGCGCGGCAACAATAAAAATTGGAACAAAGTTCATAGGTTCACTAATAGCATCTCTCAAAGCAACGATGACACATAAGTAGAAGTGTAGGTATGTGTACTGATCAATCAAACATTGCTGAAATATTATAGCTTATGCTGGGATCATGGTATATATCAAAAAGGTTTTCGCCCCACTTTATAGATGAAGCAACCTTCAAACATAGAAACAACATGATACAACTGAAAAAAAACAGAAATGGCAACCATACAAGATGCTAAAGAACAGCTAAGAGGATCTACAAACACCAAGAACAACTTTGGGAATTGCAGCCCTCGGTGAACACCAGATCATGCCAATGAAGTGACAATGGTAGGGAGCAGCTCGCAGCAGGAGGAACACCCTGCCTCGTCAACTCCCAAGAGGCCAACACTGTTGGCCCACCATCCGTCTCCGCCTCCGAAGAAGACCCCTGCCTTCTCGTCCTAGATCGCAGGACGCCGCGCCGTCGGCAGGCAGAACTGCTCAACCCTGAGCTCGTATGGATATGATGATCAGGTTGCCAGGGAGAGGACGACGGGCATGGCGAACTCACCTCGCAAAGAAAAACCCCAAATAATTTGTGGTACAATGTGATTGGAAGTATTTTAGTAAATTTGGAATAATTAATTGGAGAAAATAAAAATGCATGTAAATATAAGTTGGAGAAGCACTTATGTATGAAAATTGGACCAAAGTTCATGGTTCACTAGTAGCATCTCTCAAAGCAACGATGACACATAAGTAGAAGCATAGTTATGTGTGGTGATCAGTAAAACACTCATGAAATATTATAGCATATGTTGTGATCATGATATATAAGTAGTAAATCCTAAATTAACGCTGCCTACCATCACATCTAAAGCTCAATAATCCACCGAATGTGCTCAAAACACTCCTGAGTTCACCCCAATTATTAACTAACTAGCTGGACAAAGGCGTGGAGCACATGACCCGTTGTTGATTAGTTTGTAGCTTCAATTATTATTCCTTGTGTCTATGTTAATAGTCCATCATATTCCGATAAGAAAATTATATATATATTTCCAGTAGTCGGCATATTAATGGGAAGGACTATGTTTTTATGTGAGAACAATATATATAATTGATAATTTCAATATCTCAGCTACGTGGCAAACATGTGTGGAAGAACAGAGAAATACAACAGGTTGGCACTGGCTTATGATATTACATTACATATCTAGATGACATACGTCCACGGATAAAGAGTAGAGAGCCTAGTGAGGTACCCCTTCGTTCCAAAATAATTGAGTTCTAGGATTGTCCTAAGGCAAAGAAGTTAAAGTTTGACCAAGTGCATAGAAAATGTGCTAATTTCTATAATATCAAATATGTAAAATGTATTTCGTAATGAATATAATAAAGATAACTTGGTTTTTAGATTGTTGCAAGGATTTTGCAGCAATACTCATGATTTGGGGATTTTATGGAGGCAAAGGCACACGTGGAAGATGGCCCCCTATTCTAGTGGTAACACTCCTCCTATTTGGATGTTTTCTTTTATTTGAGCCAAGTCACTAGTAGAAAACAAGGCATTTGTCCCGGTTCGTAAGGGCCTTTTGTCCCGGTTTAAGAACCGGGACTAAAAGGTCGGTACTAATGCCCTTGGCCTTTAGTCCCGGTTCTTACACGAACCGGGACAGACGGGCCTCCACGTGGCCGCTGCGGCCAGCCCAGGCAGGGGGGCCTTTGGTCCCGGTTGGTGGCACCAACCGGGACCAAAAGGCATCCATGCGTCAGCAGCTGGCTGGAGCTGAGTTTTTTTTTAAAGTAGCTGGTTTAGGGGTTTTGGGGGTTAATTTAGGTTGTTATTAGCTAGCTAATAGAGAGAAGTGTCCTCTCTTATATCTTCGTGCTTGGTTTACCAACGCTACTGCTATGTTCATTTCACCCGCTGATATATAATAACTCTTCATGCTCGCATCATACATCATCATATATAATAAAAAGTCCTACTAATGATGCATCATCATACAACTTCCACTCGTTATTAATAACAAGTCACACGATCATCATCCTTATAGTCATCGAACCCAACCCTACATAATTGTTCTTAGCACATGATCATCAGTATCAGATAGGACCTAAACACCGTTAAGGTAAAATAGCATCAAACAATATAGACCCTAACTCTCCATTATGAAGAATGGAGATCATCCTGTCTCCAATTCTTACGCTTCGCTTCCTTTGTCTTCCAAGAAGCTCCTTACGATTGTCCATACATTTTTTCCATTCTTTGATTGTCATGTCTCCACTTCTTTTAGAAATCCGGTATGGACAGTTGAGATTCGTAGGACGACCTGGTTGTATATTCAAAACATCAAGGCGATCGTGCGTATACATCAGATGAGGCACACAATCATTCGGGATTATCTGTTGAAAACATAGTAATAACTTCGTAGTTAGCAATGATGTACTAGTTTTAGAAGTATGCAAAAAGATGCACGGATGTCGTAATAGTAAAAATCTAACAAAAAAATCTAAATTACTACACATCTAAATTAACTACACATCTAATTAAACCTATGAAAAAATCTAACAAAAAAATCTATGAACAAAATCTAACTCAATTAACTACACATCTAAATTACTACGCATTTAAATTAACTACACATCTAATTAAACCTATGAAAAAAAAATCTATGAACAAAATCTAGTAGCTCACCGGATGGCGACGTCGTGAGGGGCGCGGCGAGAGCAACGGCGACGGTGCGTGAGGGGCGGCGCGGCGACGGGCGACGAGCGAGGCAGGGCCGGCGGCGTCGCGGGGCAGCAGGGCGGCAACGGCGTCGGGGCGGCGCGGGACGGCGCGGGACGACGACGGCGACGGCGAGGCGGAGAGGGCAGCCTGGGGGCGTCAGGGCGGGGAAGAACTGAATGAAATTTTGACGAGTGCCAGTTATATATACAACGCATTGGTCCCGGTTCGTGAGACAAACCGGGACGAATGCGTCCTTTAGTCGCGGTTGGTGGGACCAACCGGGACCAAAGGCCTCTTTTCAGCAGCCCAAAGGGCGGGAAGTAGAGCCCTTTGGTCCTGGTTGGTGGCACCAACCGGGACTAAAGGTGGGGGGGCATTGGTACCGGTTTGTGCCACCAACCGGGACCAAAGCCACCCTTTAGTCCCAGTTGGTGCCACCAACCGGGACCAAAGGCCTTGCACAACGGGGTGCGGTGGGAAGTTTAGTCCCACCTTGCTAGGTGAGAGAGCTCAGCACCTGTTTATAAGCTGCGTTGCAGCTCAGGTGCTGAGCTCCTCTCTAATATGCAGGCATTAGTTGCCTACCCCTGTCACTGCCGTGTTGGTCCAATTGGGCCTGCGGGCCTGCATCCTGGCCCATGTACAGATGGGTTTCTAGTCGTATGCAGGCCGTGTGGCCCATTAGGCGGCATTATTTTTTCCAGTTGTTTTTTGTTTTTTGAATTATTTATTTTCTTTTTATTTTTGCTTTATTTTTTTTATTCTTTTTGCTTTTAGCTCAGAATAATTATAATCTTTCTGTTACTCCATTAGTTTCCAAATTTGAATAGTTTAAATTTTAATTTTTTGAAATTTGTGTAAATCACTAGTTTGTGAATAACTTCACTATCAAAATATATTTTGAGCGATTCTTTTTCCTGCTATTTAATATTACTATATTTTATCATTATATTCAAAACATATTTTGTTATTTTAGTTTCTATCAAAAAAATCTTTATGAAAAATTCTTTTTGCTACTAAAGTTTCTAACAAAAATTCTTTATGATAATTTTTTCTGCTTTTCATGTTTTGAGCAAAAAATACTTTGATAATTTTAGTTGCATAAATTTTATATAATTTTAGTTTAAAAAATACTAGAGGTTTATAAAAGCTTTTTAGTTGATTCCTTTTGCTATTAGAGTTTTATAAAAGCATTTACTGGTTTTTTTAAGCTATAAGACCTTGAAATTGAAAAGCATTTCAAATGAACTCTGAAAAGGTTGAAAGTTGGCATGGTATCATCATTTCACCCACATAGCATGTGCTAAAAAGTTGAGAGGGTTATGGGAAAGCCTGGATGCACTTCGTGTACAAAATGGATAATCTCTTTCGAAGTATGAGGGTTTCTACGAAAACTCATCTGTTACACAGGGATTGCATTTTTTTAAACTTATTTGAACTCCTGACTTTTTGCGTGTTCAAAATGCACCATTCAAAGCCACATCATCAATTTTCAACCCTTTCTAACTTCATTTGTTATTTTTCATGCATTTACTGATTATTTTGAGCTATAAGACCCTGAAATTGAAAAGCATTTCAAATGAACTCTGAAAAGGTTGGAAGTTGGCATGGTATCATCATTTCATCCACATAGCATGTGCAAGAAAGTTGAGTGGGTTACGGCAAAAACTGGATGCACTTCATGTACAAAACGGACAATTTCTTTCGAAGTATCAAGATTTCATACGGAAACTTGTCTGTTACAATAAGCATTTCAAATGAACTACGAAAAGGTTGAAAGTTGTCATGGTATCATCATAATAGTTGTGGACAAAGTCTTCACTTTTTCTTTGCTTGTGTCCTTTCCTTATTGCGTTGTAACCATGGATAATCTTCATCATTTATCAGGATGTTTGGGTCAGCCTTGACTTTGAAGGGAGGAATTTCATGAAACTTTTCATAATCTTCGGACATGTCTGTCTTGCCCTCCACTCCCACGATGTCCCTTTTTTCTGAAAGAACTATGTGGCGCTTTGGCTCATCGTATGATGTATTCGCTTCCTTATTTTTTCCTTTTCTCGGTTTGTTAGACATGTCCTTCACATAGATAACCTGTGTCACATCATTGGCTAGGACGAACGATTCGTCAGTGTACCCAAGATTGTTCAGATCCACTGTTGTCATTTCGTACTGTGGGTCTACCTGTACACCGCCTCCTGACAGATTGAACATTTGCATTTAAACAAAGGGACCTTAAAATATACTCCGTAGTCAAGTTCCCATATGTCCACTTTGTAACCATAATATGTGTCCTTTCCCCTCTCGGTGGCTGCATCAAAGCGGACATCGCTGTTTTGGTTGGTGCTCTTTTGATCTTGGGCGATCGTGTAAAATGTATTCCCATTTATCTTGTATCCTTTCCAAATCATTACAGTCGAAGATGGTCCCCTGGACAATGAGTACAGCTCCGCACAAACAGTGTTTTCACCTCTGAGACGTGTTTCCAATCAACTGCTGAAAGTCCTAATGTGTTCACATGTAATCCTCGTCGCACTGCTCCGGGTGTTTGGAGCGCAGACTGTTCTTGTGTTCATCGACATAAGGGGTCACCAAAGTAGAGTTCTGTAGAACTGTGTAGTGTGCTTGAGACCAAGAATATTCGTCCCTGCATATTATTATCTCCCCTCCAAGCCTGCCTTTTCCAGTCAGTCTCCCCTCATACCGCGATTTAGGGAGACCTATCTTCTTAAGGCCAGGAATGAAGTCAACACAAAACCCAATGACATCCTCTGTTTGATGGCCCATGGGCACTAGTAGAAAAAGGGTCAAATGTGAAGCACATTAGTGTTGGTTTGATTTTGAGCCGGCACTAATGTGTCCATTAGTGCCGGTTCCAATGGCTAGCCGGCCGCTCTCATTAGTACCGGTTCGAGGCGAACCTTTAGCACCGGTTCGTGCCATGAACCGGTACTAAAGAGAGTGGTGGCAGGATGTTGTCAGTCTGGAGCCCCTCCAGCACCTTTAGTACCGGTTCGTGGCACGAACCGGTACTAAAGGTCGACATACATAAACCCTTTGTCCACCCGAGCTCGCTCTGTTCTTCCCCTTTCCCCTCTCCTCCTCTGTTCTTCCCCTCTCTTCCTCGAGCTCATCACACATTTTGCCCAAAATTTTCAAGATTTGAAGGCTCCCATCCATTCAAATGATCACAAAGGTTAGCCACCTTGTCCTTTCATCTCTCATTGCTAGATTAGCTCTTGCAATGCTTTGTATAGTGATTAATTTGTGAGTTTAGTAATTTGGGAGGGATTATATGTGCTAGTATTTGATTTATATGCAATTTGAGGTCAAAAATAACACTTAGTTTGCATATGTAGGTGTGGTTTACTTAGTGCCTTCTAAATCTCCGTCGTAACCACCGTCGATCGCCCGCACCGTCCCATCGCCGGCACCACCTTGTGGTGAGGCTCTTGTTCATGAATGTTTTACATTACCAAATTGATGTTTGTGTGATTGGGATATATAGTTACTCGTATAATTATCTTACCCGTACGTTATTTGTTATACATAGTGCCATGGTTTTGATACCCGTCGCCGTCGGCCCTCGTCCTTGTTATGATTCGGATGTGGTATATTCTCTTTTAAAACTAGTTGTTGCATTTCATGTTTATGACAAATTATGCCCATCAAGTTGACATAGATATTTTTATCTAGGAGGTATATGAACCGGAAATTCCAACCGACCCTATTGTCGAGAGGTTAAATTTAGTTGAAAGAGAAAATGAGTATTTGAAAGAAAATTTGAAAAGAATTGAGGGGGAGAAGATGGAATTGGAGGTGCATGTTGCCGATGTCGTCGATGATCACAAGATCAAGATGGAGAAAATGCGGTTGAAGATTAGAAAGATTAGAAAATATGCCATTGATAGTGTGGCTTGGTATCATTATGCTGTTGGATCAATTGTTACCTTAGTTGCGATCTTGATCGCATTTTTTGTTGCATTTAAATTCTTTAGCTAGAGAGTTATTTGTATGTTGCATTTAATTAAGTGTTGTATATGAACTTTATGTATGAACTTGTATTAATTTGGTCTATTCGGTGTTGTGTAATGAAGATGAGCCGACAATGGATGTATGATGATCGATGCTCTCCCGAGTTCATTAATGGCGTGCATAGTTTTCTGCTTGCCGCTGAGGCAAACAAGCGGGCGGATGGTTTCATGCCTTGTCCATGTGCTGGCTGTAAGAATGGTCACAATTACTCTACATCAAGAACCATTCATGTCCACCTATTTGAGTCCGGTTTCATGCCCCACTATAATGTTTGGACCAAGCACGGAGAAAGAGGGGTTATGATGGAAGACAATGAAGAAGAAGAGGATGACGACGGCTATCCTGGCCATGGGTTCCCTGAATATGATGATACAACAATGGGGGAAGAAGCTGAGCCAGCAATGCAGGAAGAAGCTGAAGAAGAGGCATCAGATGAGCCCGCTGATGATCTAGGTCGGGCCATTGCTGATGCAAAGAGAAACTGCGCAAGTGATTTGGAGAAGAAGAAGTTGCAGCGCATGTTAGATGATCACAAGAAATTGTTGTACCCGAATTGCGAAGCTGACAAAAAAAAGTTGGGCACCACACTGGAATTGCTGCAATGGAAGGCAGAGAATGATGTATCTGACAAGGGATTTGGAAAGTTGCTCGTAATGATAAAGAATATGCTTCCAAAGGACAACGAATTGCCCGAGAGTACGTATGAAGCACAGAAGGCTGTCCGCCCTCTAGGGTTAGAGGTGCAGAAGATACATGCATGCCCTAATGACTGCATCCTCTACCGCGTTGAGTACGAGGATTTGAACGCTTGCCCGGTATGCGGTGCATTGCGTTATAAGATCAGTCGCGATGACCCTGGTGATGTCGAGGGTGAGCGCCCCCGGAAGAAGATTCCTGCCAAGGTGATGTGGTATCCTCCTATAATACCACGGTTTAAACGTTTGTTCCAAAACAAAGAGCATGCGAAGGCGATGCGGTGGCACGGAGAAGACCATAAGAAACATGGAAAGTTGAGAGTACCCGCTGACGGTTCGCAGTGGAGAAAAATCGAGAGAAAGTATAGGGAGGAGTTTGCAGGTGACTCAAGGAACGTATGGTTTGGTCTAAGCGCAGATGGCATTAATCCTTTTGGGGAGAAGAGCAGCAACCATAGCACCTGGCATGTGACTCTATGTTTGTACAACCTTCCTCCTTGGTTGTGCATGAAGCGGAAGTTCATTATGATGTCGGTGCTCATCCAAGGCCCTAAGCAACCCGGCAACGACATTGATGTGTACCTAAGGCCATTAGTTGAAGAACTATTACAGCTGTGGAATGGAACAGGTGTACGTGCGTGGGATGAGCACGGACAGGAAGAATTTGACCTAAAGGCGTTGCTGTTCGGGACCATCAATGATTGGCGTGCTCTCAGTAACCTTTCAGGACAGACAAACAAGGGATACCGCGGATGTACGCATTGTTTGGATGATACCGATAGTATATATTTGGATAGTTGTAGGAAGATTGTGTACCTGGGACATCGTCGATTTCTTCTGAGCAGGCATCCCGTAAGAAAGAAAGGAAAGCATTTCAAAGGTGAGGCGGATCACCGGACGAAGCCTCGCCACCGTACTGGTGCTAATGTACATGATATGGTCAAGGATTTGAAGGTAATCTTTGGAAAGGGTCCTGGCGGACAACCTGTTCCGAAGGATGCTGACGGACGCGCACCCATGTGGAAGAAGAAATCTATATTTTGGGACCTGCCGTATTGGAAAGACCTAGAGGTCCGCTTCGCAATCGACGTGATGCACGTGACAAAGAATCTTTGCGTGACCCTGCTTGGCTTTTTGGGCGTGTATGGGAAGACAAAGATACACCGGAGGCACGGGAGGACCAACAACGTATGCACGGAAAAGACGACATACATCAGGGTCAGGCTAGCTACGCTCTTACCAAAGAAGAGAAGGAAATCTTCTTTGAATGTTTGCTCAGCATGAAGGTACCGTCTGGCTTCTCGTCGAATATAAAGGGAATAATAAATATGGCAAAGAAAAATTTCCAGAACCTAAAGTCTCATGACTGCCACGTGATTATGACGCAACTACTTCCAGTTGCATTGAGGGGGCTTCTACCGGAAAACGTTCGATTAGCCATTGTGAAGCTATGTGCATTCCTCAATGCAATCTCTCAGAAGGTAATCGATCCAGAAATCATACCAAGGTTACAGAATGATTTGGTGCAATGACTTGTCAGTTTCGAGTTGGTGTTCCCACCATCCTTCTTCAACATCATGACGCACATCCTAGTTCACCTTTGCAAAGAGATTAACGTTTTGGGTCCTGTATTTCTACACAATATGTTCCCCTTTGAGAGGTTCATGAGAGTCTTGAAGAAATATGTTCATAACCATGCTAGGACAGAAGGAGGCATCTCGAAGGGCCATGAAAATGAGGAGGTCATTGAGTTTTGTATTGACTTTATTCCTGACCTTAAGCCGATTGGTGTCACTACTAGAAAAAGGCCTACTAGTGGCGCACCAGTTTTGCCTACTAATGGCGCACTACTGGTGCACCACTAGTACCACACCACTAGTATTTTTTACTAATGGCGCACCACTGGTGCGCCATTAGTATAGGCCACTGGTGCGCCATTAGTATAGGCCAAGGTGCGCCATTAGTATTTCCGAATTTTGAAGGCGGGAAAATAGTAGTGGCGCACCGTCTAACCCCCACCGTGCGCCATTGCTATTTTTGAACTTTGAATTTGGATTTGGATCGTGATTTTTTTGCCCATTTTTTGCTCTTTTTTTTGCTCATTTTTTTGCACGATATTATTTCAAATTTTGTTCC
>NC_057804.1:640538312-640555425 GCF_018294505.1 Triticum aestivum | reverse complement strand
CGGAGATGAGGGAGGAGAAGCTCACCAGAGAGGAGGGAGGAGAAACCGTGAGGGGAGGGGAGGGGAGGAGAGGAGGGAGGAGGAGGTCGCCGGAGAGGAGGAGGAGGTCGCCGGAGAGGAGAAGGAGGAGGTCGCCGGAGAGGAGGAGGGTAGTATGGTGGAGGAGAGAAGGGAAGATGGAGTGGAGGAGAGGAGGAGATGTAGTGGAGGAGAGGTGGAGTGGAGGAGAAGAATAAAGAGGTAAGGAGGAGAGGACACACCCAACCATATATACGGCATAGTAATGGCGCACCGTGGGCAGGTGCGCCATTACTTTATTTTTAGTTTTTTGATTTATTTTGGATTTTGAAGGCGGGAAGATACTAATGGCGCACCATGGGCAGGTGCGCTATGAGTAACTTTTTTTTTTGATTTATTTTGAATTTTGAAGGCGGGAAGATAGTAATGGCGCACCATGGGTTTTTGCCTCTCTAGATCTTAAAAGCCCCGTATCTTTTTTTCTGTTAGGTTTTTGAGGATTTTGAAAATGTTTAACGGGGTTCCCCCCGTTAAATTCGGATGTAACTTTTCGAGTAGATGATTTTTCATATAAAAAACTTTTTCATCCGAGTTCGTATGCAAAAGAGTGCGGGTGCACCGGATACAGTCCCAGGCGCCAGCAACGAGATCGGGCGCATAGTGCGGGTGCACCGGATACAGTCCCAGGCGCCAGCAACGAGATCGGGCGCATAGTGCGGGTGCACCGGATACAGTCCCAGGCGCCAGCAACGAGATCGGGCGAATAGAGCGCTGACGAGGAGGTCTCGATATTCTGCAGGCACAACCATGGCTAAATCCTATTTGGCACCCTCTGCGCCCGCTATAGTACAACTCGCAATCGGGCGCATACCCCCACCTCTCCGCTGGACCGGCCCATCTAGCTTTTTCCCTCTGTTTTTTCAAAAGGGCAGCCCCAGTGCATGTAGCTCCCGCTTGCGCAGGGTCTGGGGAAGGGTCCGACCACTTTGGGTCTATTGTACGCAGCCTTTCCAACATTTCTGTAAGAGGCTGTTTCCAGAACTTGAACCCGTGACCTCATGGTCACAAGGCAGCAGCTTTACCGCTGCGCCAAGGCTCCCCTTCTTCCTTCTGTTTTTTTCAAAACACGAGAAAAAACTGATAGTGCTTTGATTCAAACAAGGGACCTCCTGCTTAACGGTAAGCTGCGTAACCACCCCACCAACCCCAACTAGACATGCTAATTTCATATTTCTATGCCTTTTACTTTGTTCTTTTTCCTTTTTGGTTTTTTCTATTTTATTTTTTTATTTTTTTCTATTTATTTTTTATTTTTATTTTTTTCTTCCTGGGTTTGATGAATTTTTGAAATTCGTGAACTTTTTCTTCAACATCGATGAACTTTAATCAAATGTTTTTAACTTTTTTCAAATTTGATGAACCTGTTTCAAATTCGATGAACTTATTCCCAAATTGGATGAACTATTTTTCAAATTCGTTTAACTTTTTTCAAATCCGATGAACTTTCTTCAAGATTGGTGAACTTTTTTTTCAAAATCGATGATTTTTTTTCAAATCAATGAACTTTTTTAAAAAGTGGTGAACTATTTATTCAACTCGATGAACTTTTTCCAAAATTTGAAGAACTTTTTTCAAATTTGTTTTTTTTTGAAAAGTCAACATGTTCAACAGTGAATTAGACAAAAGTTTAATGGTCAATGCGGTCAACTCAGCTTAACGACCGACGGTCAATTGATCGAACGAGCGAGCTGCTTTTTTCGAACAGAAGTGATCGAACGAAGGGAATCTGATCCAGCTAAATGGGTTGGCCCAAGTGAGTTGGACGTGAGCGCCACCAGGCACAAGGGGCGCATAAGGCGCCAACGAGGAGGACTCGGTAGAAGGAAAACGACACCAATGCACTCTTTCCGTCAGTGAAGTAGGCATGTAGCCCAATCTGTAGTTTGGCCTAGTGTTGCCAGACTAATGCTATAATATGTATGTATATATCGCTTGTTGCCAGCAAAATAGTTCTCTCCCAGCCCATTAGTGGGGGCGTTGTGTGGGTTTTAGAAGGAACCTTACGTCCGGTTTTGGGAGTTTTTCATCCGATTTTCCATTCTTTTTATGTGTGTTTAATTACGGTTTAGTGCTTCAGTTTTTGTTTTTTTCACTTTAATTTTCTTTTTTTCTCTTTTCCCTTTCTCAGCTTCTTTTCTTATTTTACTTTTTCTTTTTAAATAGAGATTTTTCTTTAAATTTGTGTGTTATCCAAGTCGTGAACAAATTTTATATTCAGGATCGTTTCTAGAATTCACAAAAAATTTGAATTTGTGGAATTTTATTATCCCTGTTAATTTTAGTATTCATAATTAGTTCTTAGATGTGATGAAAATTAAATAATTATATTTTTAAACTTATGCGCATATTTCAAAAAATTTAAAAGAAATACTCCCTCCGTCTCAAAATAAATGTCTCAAGCTTAGTTCAACTTTGTACTAAAATTAGTACAAAGTTAAGACACTTATTTTGGGATGGAGGGAGTATTAATTGACAGGCAATCTTTTATCAGCGAAGATTTTTTAAATTAAAATGAAACTAACTAACTGCAATAAAAAAGTGAAGAAAATCAAACTATATTTTTTATTTAGAACTAACGAATTAAAATAGTACAATAAAATGAACCAAAATAAAAGATAAAATAATTAATTATGTGTACCCTACTAGAGCTAGCGACATAAGCCAGCCCTCACCCACACACACACATACATGGTCGTGCGGAGCGTCATAAGGGCATGTACAATGGTTCTATCTTAGCAATGCCACGTAGGATAAATGATGAGGTGGAGGAGAGAGAAATTATAAGAGAAGGTTTGTCTTCTCTTAATTAAGAGAAGGCAAGAGATGATCTCTTAGCACAATAAGTCTCACTGCGTTTTTAGGAATAATTAGTTATTGAAGATGAGGCTAAGAGATAACCCATTGTAGGCATGTTTTTCTCATCTCTAAATTACATGCAAGATTTAAGATAAGACTACCTTATCGACCATTGTACATGCCCTAAGCAATCAGATTATATTTATCGCAATAAAGCAGTGGATATCAAAACTTGAAAAAAAAGCAGTGGATATCAATGGGGAGGTATAACTCACATATAGCGAGATGGTAGCTCTCCTTGCCCGCAACGCCCACACATGGCGGGCCCATTAATGTACTCCCGATTACTCGCCATCCCTAGTGCACTTCAATCGTTGTGTTCGGCGCTATAGGTCCAGTTTTTTTTATGGAGTTGTTCAATTGTTAGTTGTGTTTCGCTTTCTTTCTTTTCTCTATTTTTCTTTATGGGTTTCATCATTTTTTTTGGTTTTCACTGCATTTTCACGGTTTCACATGGTTATTTAGTTTTTTTGTTTTTCTTTTCTTTTTTATTTTTTTTCATATTTTCTTCCATTTTTTTCTCTTCCTTATTTTTCTTTATTATTTTCACTATATTTCAGTGTTTCGCATCTGTTTGTTTGGTCTGTAGGTTCTAATTTGAGTTTATTTATTTCTTTTATGTTTTCGTTTTCTTTTTTCCTAAACATGTGTACATATCAGGACCAGTTTTAACGCATGTTTATGTTGTCTACATACATAACTAGCATTTTATTAAAATACTCCCCCCGTTCTTAAATATAAGTCTTTGTAGAGATTCCATTAGGTGGACTACATACAGAGCAAAATAAATGAACCTAAATTTAAAATGCATCTATATACATCCATATCGGTTTACAGTAAAATCTCTACAAAGACTTACATTTAGGAACGGAGGGAGTATATGTTATTATGCCTATTTTTATATACATTTTACGTTTTTTGTACGATGTAAATTTTTCAGTAAACGTTCAACGTTTTTCAAATAACTTGTTAACATTGTTCTTTCTAATAAATTAGTGTCTACATTTTTATACATATTGTACATTTTTCGGATACGTCAGGAAAATTTGTTATGCATGTTAAAATAACTACATTCATGGTTATTTTTTTTTGCCAAATACATGTTTTAATGTCTAACTTTTTTCACACACAATATACATTTTGTATACACCTGCACATTTTTCTCAAAAAATATTTTGATGTCTACATGTTTATACATATGGTACAGTTTTGGGTACGCTATAAAAAATTATACACGTTAAAAATTTCAAATACATGATTAACATTTTTCAAACTTTTTTTTGAACATTTTTCTGTATACCTGTTAAACATTTTCCCAATAAACATTGAAACACTTTTTATATTTATACTAACAATTTTTACACCATGGTAACATTTTCAAATACATAATTAAATTTTTTTCATATATAAATTTTGAAATCTACTTTTTTTCATACACGTGTACACATTTCATATATACAAAAAAGCATTGTAAATGTTAATATTTTTCAAATGCATAATTAATGTTTTTCAAAAAAATATTTTGAACATTTTTTTACTATGTGTTAAATATTTTTTTAAATCATGGCTTTTATTTTGGTTTAAGTAATTTTAAGTTTCAAATACGATAAAACTAACTTGCGCGCACCCCAACTGAGGCCTACTACTTATCGCGAGACTTGGGCCACCTGGCCCATTTACGAGCGCTGCAAGCGAGAATAGCTTCCAACTTGCTATAAGAGATGTATAGACTCTCCCCTTCCCAAGGCCACGACATCGGCCCCCTCCTCCTCCTTGTCCGACGACCTTTTCAGCGACATGAGGAGTGGGGACCCGTCCGTCAATTTATTTATTTTCTTCTTAGCTGTTTGTTTTCTCCGACGACATCGACGAGGTGATTGTGGCAATGGCGTGTTGGAATAAGGTCTGTCGGGTCTATGCTTACTCGACTCGTATGGGCATCAATAAATGGCCCGTGAGTTTGTGTCCTTGGATCTATGGGTTCTCTTCAAATGTCGGCAATTGATGCGTGGTTCCTTTGCAAATGGTTAATGCCCTTCCTCCTTTCCAACGGTTGCGGATGACGGCTATTTCTTAGCCAATGAAGATCTCGCTGGTCCAAGGACATTGGCGTCACGACCAAGGTGTGTTAATCAGTTTTAGTTCCCGGACAACCCGCGTAGCTCAAGCGGCTTAACAAACCTCAAGGCGGATTCCCTTGGTGGAGTCCTTTTGGCGGCGCAGATGGTTCCTTGTTGTGATGGTGCTCTTCTTGGTGAGTGGTTCTCGTCAATGACAACTCATGAGTGTTATGGGTTGTTATTTATCTGTCTTGCAAAGTCCATTATATAAAACTACAGTTGTATCATTCTTATCAAAATAAATTAATTTGGCGTACCAACATGTGGTTGAATGATTAGAAAGACAGTGTTATGCCGATCCTACGAGGGTGCAAGTCCTAGACTTGTAATTGGTGCTCGTATTTCTCAAAATGATGCAACGGCTCAGTCTCTGGACTGGAAACCTGGTGCTCGTATTTTTTTGGAGTTATTTAAGGCCTTCCGACGATGTGCGCTCAATGACACGAGACGTCCCGTCGATCACAAAGACGTCTGTGATAACTTTGTCATTCTCAAAATGATGTATCGGCTCAGTCTCTGGACTTCAAACCTGGTACTCATATTTTTCTGGAATTATTTCAGATCTTCTGACGATGTGCATTCAATGACACGAGAACTCCCCGTCGACCACAAAGGCGTTTGTGATGACTTTGTCAATCTCAAAATGATGTATCAGCTAAGTCTCTAGAAGGTGCTCATAGGGATAGATGTGCCGGCTCAATCTCTCAAAGATGCTCACAGGGGCAGGGTGTGAGTGCGTTCATATGGTCGAGTGTATGTACATATGTATGAGTGCCTACATTTGCAATGTGTGAAAAAAAGTTTATGTTCTGTTAGAAAAGTCAACACCCATGCATAAATTTAGTCTGAAACAGTGTTGCGGCAAAACTCAATGCACTGCCATCCGAAATATCAAAACAAACACTGTTGGGGAACGTTGCAGAAAATAAAATTTTTCCTACGGTTTCACCAAGATCCATCTATAAGTTCATCTAAGCAACGAGTGATAGGAGAGAGATGCATCTACATACCACTTGTAGACCGTGTGCGGAAGCGTTCAAGAGAACGGGGTTGAGGTAGTCGTTCTCGTCGTGTTCCTATCAACGGAGATCCTAGCGCCGAACGGACGGCACCTCCGCGTTCAACACACGTACGGTCAGCGTGACGTCTCCTCCGTCTTGATCCAGCAAGAGGGAAGGAGAGGTTGATGAAGATCCAGCAGCACGATGGCATGGTGGTGGATGCAGCAGAACTCCGGCAGGGCTTCGCCAAGCTATTGCGGGAGGAGGAAGAGGTGTAGCAGGGGGAGGGAGGCGCCAAGACACAGGGTGCGGCTGCCCTCCCTCCCCCCTCCTTTATATAGGCCCCCAGGGGGGGCGCGGCCCTAGGAGATCCAATCTCCCAAGGGGGACGGCGGCCAGGGGGGTTGGAGTGGCCCGCAAGGCAAGTGGGGCACGCCCCCCACCTAGGGTTTCCAACCCTAGGCGCAGGGGGGGTGAGGGAGTCCTGGACTAGGGGGTGTCCGGATAGCCGAACTATCATCATCGGCCGGACTCCAAGACTATGAAGAGACAAGATTGAAGACTTCGTCCCGTGTCCGGATGGGACTTTCTTTGGCGTGGAAGGCAAGCTTGGCGATACGGATATGTAGATATCCTACCATTGTAACCGACTCTGTGTAACCCTAGCCCTCTCCGGTGTCTATATAAACCGGATGGCTTTAGTCTGTAGGACGAACAACAATCATACCATAGGCTAGCTTCTAGGGTTTAGCCTCCTTGATCTCGTGGTAGATCTACTCTTGTAATACCCACATCATCAATATCAATCAAGCATGACGTAGGGTTTTACCTCCATCAAGAGGGCCCGAACCTGGGTAAAACATCGTGTCCCTTGTCTCCTGTTACCATCCACCTAGACGCACATTTCGGGACCCCCTACCCGAGATCCGCCGGTTTTGACACCGACATTGGTGCTTTCATTGAGAGTTCCTCTGTGTCGTCACCGATAGGCTCGATGGCTTCTTCGATCATCAACAACTACGCAGTCCAGGGTGAGACCTTCCTCCCCGGACAGATCTTCGTATTCGGCGGCTTTGCACTGCGGGCCAATTCGCTTGGCCATCTGGAACAGATCGAAAGCTACGCCCCTGGCCGTCAGGTCAGATTTGGAAGTTTGAACTTCACGGCTGATATCCATGGGGACTTGATCTTCGATGGATTCGAGCCACAGCCGAGCGCCCCGCACTGTCACGACGGGCATGACTTAGCCCTGCAGCCGGACAGTAACCTGGAGGCCGCACACGAGTCCGCTCTGATCTTCAATTCGGAGCCGGCTGCGCAGATCGAGGATGGGTGGCTAGACACCGCCTCGGGGGTTGCAACCTCTACGGCGATAGAGCCGAACACTGACCTTGTCCCTCATGAAGCTCGTGACTCCGAGGCGCCGGACTCCTTGCCGGACTCCGAACCTCCCGCGCCCCCTCCAGTCGAATCCGATTGGGCGCCGGTCATGGAGTTCACCGCTGCGGACATCTTTCAACACTCACCTTTCGGCGACATCTTGAGTTCGCTAAAATATCTCTCGTTATCAGGAGAGCCTTGGCCGGACTGCGGTCAGGACGGTTGGGATACGGACGACGAAGAAATTCAAAGCCCGCCCACCACCCACTTAGTAGCCACTGTCGACGATCTAACCGACATGCTAGACTTCGACTCCGAAGACATCGACGGTATGGACGACGATGCCGGAGACGACCAAGAACCAGCGCCTACCGGGCACTGGAAAGCCACCTCATCATATGACATATACATGGTGGATACACAGAAAGGAAGCGACAACAAGGAACAACGGGACGTGGCGAAGGACAACTCCCCCAACAAACAACCAAAACGACGACGCAAGCGCCGCCCGAAGTCCCGCCTCGATAACAACGGCACTCATACTGACCCAGCCTTAGAGCAGGGGGAAGCGTTGGACGAAGAACATGCCACCAAGCAACCATCCGAACAGGATGGATTGGACAAGCAACCCATCCCCGACGAAAACAACAGTCCAGACGATCTCACGCCCGACAAACCACCGGAGCATAAGAACCTTCATAAAAGGCTCGTCGCCACTGCAAGAAGTCTGAAGAAGCAAAAGCGGACGCTCAAAACAGCGGAGGACGCACTCAGAATGAGATGGAGCAAAGTACTCAATACCGCAGATAAATACGGCAATAGTCACCAGGCGAAGAGCTACCCGAAGCGCAAGTTGTTGCCCGAATTTGACGAGGAGGCCGTAGAGCTCCCACAGTCAAAAAAGAAAGACGCTGCCTGGCCGGATAGACGACCAGATGACAGGCTAAGAGCGGCAAGGGGCGCCGCACACAAGCCGGCACACGATCCACATAAAGATCCTCGCAAAAAAGATGGCCCGGTCAGGTCCATCTACGGGACAAAAAAGAGACTCCAGGGAGCAATACAACCCGCCAAGTGTTTGAAGACAACGGCACACCTAAATACAGGGGCGCCGCACACCCACTATGTTTCACCGATGAGGTACTGGACCATGAATTTCCAGCGGGATTCAAACCCGTCAACATAGAGGCATATGACGGAACAACAGACCCCGGAGTCTGGATTGAGGATTATATCCTACACATACATATGGCCAGAGGAGACGATCTCCATGCCATAAAATACTTACCCGTCAAGCTCAAAGGGCCAGCTTGGCATTGGCTCAAAAGCCTCCCAGAAAATACCATTGGAAGTTGGGAGGAGCTCGAGGATGCGTTTCGAGCAAATTTTCAGGGGACTTATGTCCGCCCTCCGGATGCAGACGATTTAAGTCACATAACTCAACAGCCCGGAGAGTCAGCACGAAAATTCTGGAACAGGTTCCTCACCAAAAAGAACCAAATAGTCGACTGTCCGGACGCCGAAGCCTTAGCAGCCTTTAAGCACAACATCCGAGACGAATATCTCGCCAGACACCTCGGCCAGGAAAAACCAAGAACAATGGCCGCACTAACAAGCCTCATGACCCGCTTTTGCGCGGGGGAAGACAGCTGGCTGGCTAGATGCAGCACCAGCGACCCGAGTACATCCGAAGTCAGGGATGGAAATGGGAAATCACGACACAGAAAAGATCAGCGCCGGAATAAGGAAAATGGCCCAAATAGCACGGCGGTCAACGCTGGATTCAAAAACTCTCGGCCGAATAATAAAACACTGCCCCTCAAGGACAACAGTGACGAGCTATCCGACCTAAACAAAATTTTGGATAGGGTATGTCAAATACATAGTACCCCCGGGAAGCCTGCAAACCATACCCACAGAGATTGTTGGGTCTTCGAGCAGTCCGGCTGACTTAACGCCGAACACAAGGGGTCCGACACACCAAGCGAAGACGACGAACCCCACAAGCAGCACGCCGGAAAACAGAAGACTTTCCCACTAGAAGTCAAAACAGTGAACTCACTTCATGTGATAACACAGAAACATAGTGCGGCACCTGCTATACCAGGACACCGTCCGCAGAATGGGGATAGACCCTATAGAAATTCACCATAGCAGCACTTCCTTCAAAGGAGTGACGCCTGGCCTTTATGCCAAATGTACAGGCTCTGTACTACTAGAGGTCGTGTTCGGTTCATCCGACAACCTCTGTCGCGAAAAGCTCATTTTCCATATCGCCTCATTCAAAAGTAGCTATCAAGCACTACTGGGACGCGAAGCATTCGCTCGCTTTAACGCAATACCGCATTACACGTCTCTTACGCTTAAAATGCCTGGTCCATACTGCATAATCTGAGTGTTCCTCGACCACGGAAAACGTGAGACTGCGTTGACAGCCGCACACTAATCCGACCTTGCTGGTCAAAGCCCTAAAAACAGGTCATTCAGACCTTGGACACGGTTAAGCGAGTCCGGCATAAATAAAAAAGGGGCTTCACCGCCGCATACCCCTTTACAAGGGGCTGCGCGTATAAACAATGAGAGCCAATAAAGCTCAAATTCATCATACTTTATTTTAACTACACCTTTTGCACAATATTTTTCCAAACTAAGTTCTTCTCCTTTACAGATGAAGCGCGTGCTACACCCGTCTAGGATACAGCACAACGGAGACACAGGCGCAGACGTGCAGCAGGGACCCGTTACAAGGATTCTTTTCAGATTAAGACCCTGCGTAAACCTTTCTTACTGTCTCTTGTTGACACACATCCCCCGGTTTCTTACCATAACCGAGGAGGAGGCTGGCGTTTTGGCATCGGCCGCGTCAGAAGTTCCCGCCCGTACCTGGACACTAGGGGCTTAGGGCATTGTTCTGCCCGGTATCATAAAGACCGAACACCTCAGGGAGTGCTCGGCGTCTCGAGTTAGGCCTTATATGCATCAGCTCCGAATCATGTCTTTGGTCAAATGTTGGGTTTGCCCGGCTCCTGTGTTTTGCTGCCTTACGTTCCGCTCCATCGGCTAACGCGGCACCAGGAGAACTAATGCGATTGTGCCCCGGTTCGGCCGGGCTAGCACCTCAGTAGAGAAAGCCGAAAACTGACTATCATGATATAGCGAGAGACTGGTCAACCACTCGATCGACCACTGGATTGTTTAGAATTCCTCCGCTTTGACGAAGGACCTCTTTCCGGTCAGGCACATACGCGCCCCGAGTTCGGAGAAGCGTGGTGCCTCTAGGGGCTATATAGTAGCCCCACCTTCGAGCTCCTATGGCTAAGTGAAAGTGATAAAGCATTATAGTCCGGTTGCCTAGTTTGCTATGCTATCACCTCCTTCAAAGGACCAAGACATTGGATTAAGTGTGAAAAAGTGCTTTTCTTTTTGCAAACACCCCCGCACCATGTGCGTGGGGGCTGAAGCCAAAGACTGCCATCTTTCAGGTTATACATACATATACGGCCGCACAGGAGATAGTTCAATACTTGAACGCACAAGTATAAAAAGCTATTGCATTATAAACATGATCTCACAAATCATACATGTCATTTGAACATAACATCTTTCGAGCACTGCGACTCTATTAAACGAGCGCCTTGCAGGACTTCCTCAAAATAGTGCTCGGCGGGTAATCGGCCTTTGTCCGAACCCCGGGATGCAACAGCGGTGGCATCCATCTCCTTCCAGTATGTCTTAACACGGGCAAGAGCCATCCGTGCACCTTCTATGCATGTCGACCGCTTCATCGCCTCGATATGCGGCACCGCCCCAAGGAATTGCTGCAATAAGCCAAAATAACTCTGAGGCTTGGGCCTTTCCGGCCACAGATGAGCGACCACATCCGTCATGGCAAGTACGGACAATCTATTCAGCTCAGCCCACTCAGCCAGCCGATCAATCAACGGAAGTGGACACTCCGGACTATGGAATTGAGACCAGAAAAGCTCTTCCATTTCGTGATCCTTCTGGCTTCGGAAGTGCACGACTGCGTCCGCCGCACTCGCCGCCAAATCCAGATAAGGATCCTCCGCACCACACAATTGGCCCAACTGAGCATACTTCGGATCCGTGAACTTCCTACGCAGCAGAAAGGGCTTTCCAGCCGCAATGTCTCCGGCCTGACACAGTTCCTCCTTCATAGCCCGCATCGCACTACGGGCATCCTTGGCTTCGGCGGCGGCCTTCTTCAGGTCCTCTTGCTCCACTCGGCGTTCTCTTTCAAGAACCTCATAGCGGTCGGTAGCATCTTTTAATTTCACGTCCATTCCGGCCATCTCCTCCCTGCTTCGGCAGTGAGCAGCCTTTTCGGCTTTTAGCTCTTCCGCTGCCTTCAAGGCAGCCGCATCACTTTTCCTGGCTTGCTCCTTGGCTCGAACGAGCTCTGCTCGAAGGTCTTCCACAGCAGCGGCACCATCTGCATCAAGCATACAAATTGTAAGGAACGGGCATCAACTCCCTTATTAGGTGACCGCGGAGCAACCGCCTACCTTGTGACTCGTTAAGTCGTTTATTGACCAGCGCGATGTCCGCATCCGCAACGTCGAGTTGCCACTTCAGCTCGGCAACTCCATCAGTCCGGCTGGCCACCGAACGTTCTGCCACCTGCATAGAAAAGGCGACATTCTGTAACTGAGATTATGATCCTTGGCGCGCTGTCGCTTTCGACAGCATACCAAGTCTCAGGGGCTACTATCTACACAGGGCCCACTCCATGTGCAAAACTGTTAAAAGGTATGTCATTTTTTGCGTACCTCAAGCCCCTCTAGCAAACTTCCGATGGCCTCATGCAACCCGCTCTCGGCGGATGAGATCCTTTCAATCACCATACTCATTAATGTGCGGTGATCTTCTGAGATAGACGCCCTCTTGAGCAAATCCTGCAGCTCCACCGGCCGTACTCCAGTGGGTGCCGAACTCCCCGGCCCCGCCGGACTCGGGAAGACCCTTCGTGACGACACCTCAGGGTCGTCCGCCCCGCCCGACGGGGCGGCAGATGGAGGCGTTTCGCTCTCCATCATCTCCGGACGAAGGTCCCCCGAAGATGAGCTCTGCTGAGATGGGCTGAGATCCGAACTACAAGGTGAAAACTTCGGTTACCCTTAGAAATAAAGTAGGGGTGTCCCCTATTACAAAATTCCCCCTTTTTACTTATGGCTCGCTGGAGGGCTGATTCCTCTGAGGAGACAGTGCGGTCGGGGCTCTTCCCGGCACAGGACCTTCCGGTGCAGATTTCTTTCCCCGCTTTGAGGCCTTGGCCTCCGGGTCTTCGGAAGCGGTCCTCTTCTCCCCCTGGAAGGAGGGAGTCTCGATTCCCCCCTTACTGAAAGCCTCCTTGGCAGAGGTGGTAGTTTCCCTGTGCCCCCCTTCGCCCTCCTCCGAAGGTGCGACCTCCAACATTTTGATTAACACGGGATACGTCGTGGTCTCAGGGAGGGGGGCCGGACACCGTATTAGTTTTGCTTGCGCTATCCACTCTTGTCCAAGGGATAGCTGGTTAAGAGGCAAACCCATGATAAATAAATGGACAATGTGTCCGGACACAGGGCTACTTACTTGAGTATCCGGGCGATTGCAGCTTAGGCCAGCATCCTCGGTCAAGTCCGGACGCATCTCTTGCGATCCGAAGAATAGTTTGTACATCTCCACGGGTGTCAAACCCATGAAGTGTTGGAGAGCCCGTGGCCCCTCCGGATTAAATTCCCACAGGCGGAGGGGGCGACGTTTGCAGGGCAGAAGGCGCCGAATCAGCATAACCTATGCCACTACGACCAGGTTGATCTCCCTTTCCTGGAGGCCTCGAATCCGGCCCTGCAACAGGGGTACGTCTTTGGACGGCCCCCAGTCAAGCCCCTTGTTGACCCATGACATCAGCCGTTGTGGAGGGCCCGGGCGAAAGACGGGCGGCGGCCTCTGCCTGCTGCCCCTGGGAGCAGTGATATAGAACCACTCCTGTTGCCACCAGCCGAGCTCCTCCTGAAAAGAGCCCTCGGGCCATGGAGCATCGGCCCTATTGCTTATAACCGCCCCGCCGCACTCTGCCTGACGCCCCTCGATCATCTTCAGCTCCACGTTGAAGGTTTTGAGCCACAAGCCGAAGTGAGGGGTGGTGCGGAGGAAGGCTTCGCAGACAACAATGAATGATGAGATGTGGAGGATGGACTCCGGAGCTAAGTCATGGAATTCTAGCCCATAGTAAAACATGAGCCCCCTCACGAAGGGATCCGTCGGGAAGCCTAAACCCCGACGGAGGTGAGACACGAACACGATGCTCTTGCCGGGCTCGGGAGTAGGAATAACTTGCCCTCAGGCAGGCAACCTATGCGAAATCTCATAGGTTAAGTACCTGGCGTCTCTCAGCTTTAGCACGTCATCTTCCATGATGGAGGAGGGCATCCACCGGCCTCGTAGGTCGGAGCCGGACATTGTCGAAGGTCGAAAGTACCCGAATCTGGAGCCCTGGGTGTTGGAACTCGGGGCGAGGGGCGGATTCGATTGAGGATTGAAGAAAAAAGAATGGGCCTTGGTCTCATTATAAAGAAGGAGAATACCAAGAGCCATCCCCGTGACCGTTTGGAACCCGCCTTCGATGGAGGAGGCGTGGCAACGGGCGCGGTTGGGTTACCCACGTCCGTATTGATGAGAATCCCGGAATAAGGGGAACACGATCTCTGCTTCGACAAGACGTGCCAAGGAAACCGCTTCGCTAAACACGCTGAGGTGGTACAATAAAAACGATTCGAGTAAAGGCTTGGTAGTGGTGTGACGTCACGCCACCAAATACGTCAGCAGATTGAACTTGTGTAAATATTATTCTCTCTATGGTGGTATGTGGAATTTATTTTGCAGAGCCGGACACTATCCTGGTGTTCACAATCTTCTATAAATTATTCGGAGAAGGAACCCGCCTTGCAATGCCGAAGACAACATGCGAGCCGGACTCATCATCATTGAAGCCTGGTTCAGGGGCTACTGAGGGAGTCCTGGACTAGGGGGTGTCCGGATAGCCGAACTATCATCATCGGCCGGACTCCAAGACTATGAAGATACAAGATTGAAGACTTTGTCCTGTGTCCGGATGGGACTTTCCTTGGCGTGGAAGGCAAGCTTGGCGATACGGATATGTAGATCTCCTACAATTGTAACCGACTCTGTGTAATCCTAGCCCTCTCCGGTGTCTATATAAACCGGATGGCTTTAGTCCGTAGGACGAACAACAATCATACCATAGGCTAGCTTCTAGGGTTTAGCCTCCTTGATCTCGTGGTAGATCTACTCTTGTAATACCCACATCATCAATATCAATCAAGCAGGACGTAGGGTTTTACCTCCATCAAGAGGGCCCGAACCTGGGTAAAACATCGTGTCCCTTGTCTCCTGTTACTATCCGCCTAGACGCACAGTTCGGGACCCCCTACCCGAGATCCGCCGGTTTTGACACCAACAGGGGGGCCCAGGGGGGCGCACCAGCCCACTAGGGGCTGGTTCCCCTCCCACTTCAGCCCACGGGGCCCTCCGGGATAGGTGACCCCACCCGGTGGACCCCCGGGACCCTTCCGGTGGTCCCGGTACAATACCGGCTGACCCCGAAACTTTCCCGATGGCCAAAACAACACTTCCTATATATAATTCTTTACCTCCGGACCATTCCGGAACTCCTCGTGACGTCCGGGATCTCATCCGGGACTCCGAACAACATTCGGTTTGCTGCATACTCATATTCATACAACCCTAGCGTCACCGAACCTTAAGTGTGTAGACCCTACGGGTTCGGGAGACATGCAGACATGACCGAGACGGCTCTCCGGTCAATAACCAACAGCGAGATCTGGATACCCATGTTGGCTCCCACATACTCCTCGATGATCTCATCGGATGAACCACGATGTCGAGGATTCAAGCAACCCCGTATACTATTCCCTTTGTCAGATGGTATGTTACTTGCCCGAGATTCGATCGTCGGTATCCCAATACCTCGTTCAATCTTGTTGCCGGCAAGTCACTTTACTCGTACCGTAATGCATGATCCCGTGACCAGACACTTGGTCACTTTGAGCTCATTATGATGATGCACTACCGAGTGGGCCCAGTGATACCTCTCCGTAATACGGAGTGACAAATCCCAGTCTCGATCCGTGTCAACCCAACAGACACTTTCGGAGATACCTGTAGTGCACCTTTATAGTCACCCAGTTTCGTTGTGACGTTTGGTACACCCAAAGCACTCCTACGGTATCCGGGAGTTACACGATCTCATGGTCTTAAGGAAAAGATACTTGACATTGGAAAAACGAACTGCACGATCTTGTGCTATGCTTAGGATTGGGTCTTGTCCATCACATCATTCTCCTAATGATGTGATCCCGTTATCAACGACATCCAATGTCCATAGTCAGGAAACCATGACTATCTGTTGATCAACGAGCTAGTCAACTAGAGGCTCACTAGGGACATGTTGTGGTCTAATTATTCACACGTGTATTACGATTTCCGGATAATACAATTATAGCATGAATAAAAGACAACTATCATGAACAAAGAAATATAATAATAATCCTTTTATTATTGCCTCTAGGGCATATTTCCAACAGTCTCCCACTTGCACTAGAGTCAATAATCTAGTTACATTGTGATGAATCGAACACCCATAGAGTTCTGGTGTTGATCATGTTTTGCTCGTGGAAGAGGTTTAGTCAACGGATCTGCGACATTCAGATCCGTATGTACTTTGCAAATATCTATGTCTCCGTCTTGAACATTTTCACGGATGGAGTTGAAACGACGCTTGATGTGCCTAGTCTTCTTGTGAAACCTGGGCTCCTTGGCAAGGGCAATAGCTCCAGTGTTGTCACAGAAGAGAGTGATCGGCCCCGACGCATTGGGTATGACTCCTAGGTCGGTGATGAACTCTTTCATCCATATTGCTTCATGCGCTGCCTCCGAGGCTGCCATGTACTCCGCTTCACATGTAGATCCCGCCACAACGCTCTGCTTGCAACTGCACCAGCTTACTGCTCCACGATTCAACATATACACGTATCCGGTTTGTGACTTAGAGTCATCCAGATCTGTGTCGAAGCTAGCATCGACGTAACCCTTTACGACGAGCTCTTCGTCATCTCCATAAACGAGAAACATGTCCTTTGTCCTTTTCAGGTACTTCAGGATATTCTTGACCGCTGTCCAGTGTTCCTTGCCGGGATTACTTTGGTACCTTCCTACCAAACTTACGGCAAGGTTTACATCTGGTCTGGTACACAGCATGTCATACATAATAGATCCTATGGCTGAGGCATAGGGGATGACACTCATCTCTTCTTTATCTTTTGCCCTGGTCGGGCATTGAGCCGAGCTCAATCTCACACCTTGCAATACAGGCAAGAACCCTTTCTTGGACTGATCCATTTTGAACTTCTTCAAAATCTTATCAAGGTATGTGCTTTGTGAAAGACCTATGAGGCGTCTCGATCTATCCCTATAGATCTTGATGCCTAATATGTAAGCAGCTTCTCCAAGGTCCTTCATTGAAAAACACTTATTCAAGTAGGCCTTAATGCTGTCCAAGAATTCTATATCATTTCCCATCAAAAGTATGTCATCTACATATAATATGAGAAATGCTACAGAGCTCCCACTCACTTT
>NC_057804.1:640535223-640535957 GCF_018294505.1 Triticum aestivum | reverse complement strand
GTTCGGACACACCGTTACGCTGAGGTGTTCCAGGCGGCGTGAGTTGTGAAACGATTCCACATTTTCTTAAGTGTGTACCAAATTCGTGACTTAAATATTCTCCTCCACGATCCGATCGTAAGAATTTTATCTTTCGGTTACGTTGATTCTCTACTTCATTCTAAAATTCCTTGAACTTTTCAAAGGTCTCAGACTTGTGTTTCATCAAGTAGACATACCCATATCTACTTAAGTCATCAGTGAGAGTGAGAACATAATGATATCCTTCGCGAGCCTCAACGCTCATTGGACCACACACATCAGTATGTATGATTTCCAATAAGTTGGTTGCTCGCTCCATTGTTCCGGAGAACGGAGTCTTGGTCATTTTGCCCATAAGGCATGGTTCACATGTGTCAAATGATTCATAATCGAGAGACTCTAAAAGTCCATCAGCATGGAGCTTCTTCATGCGCTTGACACCAATGTGACCAAGGCGGCAGTGCCACAAGTATGTGGGACTATCGTTATCAACTTTACATCTTTTGGTATTCACACTATGAATATGTGTAACATTACGTTCGAGATTCATTAAGAATAAACCTTTGACCATCGGGGAATGACCATAAAACATATCTCTCATATAAATAGAACAACCATTATTCTCGGATTTAAATGAGTAGCCATCTCGTATTAAACGAGATCCAGATACAATGTTCATGCTCAAACTTGGCACTAAATAACAATTATTGAGG
>NC_057804.1:640323259-640534622 GCF_018294505.1 Triticum aestivum | reverse complement strand
CACGTGAGACGGACTAGTCATCATCGGTGAACATCTCCTTGTTGATCGTATCTTCCATACGACTCATGTTCGACCTTTCGGTCTCTTGTGTTCCGAGGCCATGTCTGTACATGCTAGGCTCGTCAAGTTAACCCTAAGTGTTTATGCATGTGTAAAACTGTCTTACACCCGTTGTATGTGAACGTAAGGATCTATCACACCCGATCATCACGTGGTGCTTCGAAACGACGAACTTTAGCAACGGTGCACAGTTAGGGGGAACACTTTCTTGAAATTATTATAAGGGATCATCTTATTTTCTACCGCCGTTCTAAGTAAACAAGATGCATAAAACATAATAAACATCACATGCAATTATATAAAGTAGTGACATGATATGGCCAATATCATATAGCTCCTTCGATCTCCATCTTCGGGGCTCCATGATCATCTTCGTCACCGGCATGATACCATGATCTCCATCATCATGATCTCCATCATCATGCCTCCATGAAGTTGCTCGCTAACTATTACTTCTACTACTATAGCTAACGGTTTAGCAATAAAGTAAAGTAATTACATGGCGTTAAATCATTGACACGCAGGTCATACAATAATTAAGACAACTCCTATGGCTCCTGCCGGTTGTCATAATCATCGACATGCAAGTCGTGATTCTTATTACAAGAACATGATCTCATACATCACAATATATCATTCATCATTCATCACAATTTCTGGCCATATCACATCACATGACAATTGCTGCAAAAACAAGTTAGACGTCCTCTAATTGTTGTTGCATCTTTTACGTGGCTGCAATTGGGTTCTAGCAAGAACATTTTCTTACCTACGAATAACCACACCATGATTTTGTCAACTTCTATTTACCCTTCATAAGGACCCTTTTCATCGAATCCGCTCCAACTAAAGTAGGAGAGACAGACACCCGCTAGCCACCTTATGCAACTAGTGCATGTCAGTCGGTGGAACCTGTCTCACGTAAGCATACGTGTAAGGTAGGTCCAGGGCGCTTCATCCCACAATACCGCTGAAGCAAGAAAAGACTAGTAGTGGCAAGCAAGTTGACAAGATCTACGCCCACAACAGATTTGTGTTCTACTCGTGCAATAGAGAACTACGCATAAACCTAGCTCATGATGCCACTGTTGGGGAACGTTGCAGAAAATAAAAAATTTCCTACGGTTTCACCAAGATCCATCTATGAGTTCATCTAAGCAACGAGTGATAGGAGAGAGATGCATCTACATACCACTTGTAGATCGCGTGCGGAAGCGTTCAAAAGAACGGGGTTGAGGTAGTCGTTCTCGTTGTGATCCTATCACCCGAGATCCTAGCGCCGAACAGACGGCACCTCCGCGTTCAACACACGTACGGTCAGCATGACGTCTCCTCCGTCTTGATCCAGCAAGGGGGAAGGAGAGGTTGATGAAGATCCAGCAGCACGACGGCGTGGTGGTGGATGCAGCAGAACACCGGCAGGGCTTCGCCAAGCTATTGCGGGAGGAGGAAGAGGTGTAGCAGGGGGAGGGAGGCGCCAAGACACAGGGTGCGGCTGCCCTCCCTCCCACTCCTTTATATAGGCCCCCAGGGGGGGCGCGGCCCTGGGAGATCCAATCTCCCAAGGGGGGCGGCGGCCAGCGGGGTTGGAGTGCCCCCCAAGGCAAGTGGGGCGCGCCCCCCACCTAGGGTTTCCAACCCTAGGCGCAGGGGGGCCCAGGGGGGGCGCACCAGCCCACTAGGGGCTGGTTTCCCTCCCACTTCAGCCCACGGGGCCCTCCGGGATAGATGGCCCCACCCGGTGGACCCCCGGGACCCTTCCGGTGGTCCCGGTACAATACTGGGTGACCCGGAAACTTTCCCGATGGCCGAAACAGCACTTCCTATATATAATTCTTTACCTCCGGACCATTCCGGAACTCCTCGTGACGTCCGGGATCTCATCCGGTACTCCGAACAATATTCAGTTTGCTGCATACTCATATTCATACAACCCTAGCATCACCGAACCTTAAGTGTGTAGACCCTATGGGTTCGGGAGACATGCAGACATGACCGAGACGGCTCTTCGGTCAATAACCAACAACGGGATCTGGATACCCATGTTGGCTCCCACATACTCCTCGATGATCTCATCGGATGAACCACGATGTCGAGGATTCAAGCAACCCCGTATACTATTCCCTTTGTCAGACGGTATGTTACTTGCCCGAGATTCGATCGTCGGTATCCCAATACCTCGTTCAATCTCGTTGCCGGCAAGTCACTTTACTCGTACCGTAATGCATGATCCCGTGACCAGACACTTGGTCACTTTGAGCTCATTATGATGATGCACTACCGAGTGGGCCCAGTGATACCTCTCCGTAATACGGAGTGACAAATCCCAGTCTCGATCCGTGTCAACCCAACAGACACTTTCGGAGATACCTGTAGTGCACCTTTATAGGCACCCAGTTACGTTGTGACGTTCGGTACACCCAAAGCACTCCGACGGTATCCGGGAGTTACACGATCTCGTGGTCTTAAGGAAAAGATTCTTGACATGGGAAAAGCTCTAGCAAAACGAACTACACGATCTTGTGCTATGCTTAGGATTGGGTCTTGTCCATCACATCATTCTCCTAATGATGTGATCCCGTTATCAACGACATCCAATGTCCATAGTCAGGAAACCATGACTATCTGTTGATCAACGAGCTAGTCAACTAGAGGCTCACTAGGGACATGTTGTGGTCTAATTATTCACACGTGTATTACGATTTTCGGATAATACAATTATAGCATGAATAAAAGACAACTATCATGAACAAAAAAATATAATAATAATCCTTTTATTATTGCCTCTAGGGCATATTTCCAACAAACACATGCACCTCAAGAGAAGGCCAAATTTCAGTCGATCAACAACCAGAACAAATCTCCCGCCAACAGCAGCTAAAGCCGGTCACATGTTCTAGTGATTACAACAACAACAACAACAGCAACAACAAGAGCAACAGCAATAACAACAACAACAACAACAAAAAATCCTTTAGTCCCAAACAAGTTGTAATGTTCTGGTGAGCTGGCCATGTATCTTGTTAGACAGAATATAACTACATGAAACTACTAATCAAGTATAGCCATATGAGCTTGCCATGTATCTTGTTAGATAGGAAATAATTTCACAATTAAATTTTTTTGTTATAATTTACTGGCATATCCTTATAGAGATTAATGGTACTTCTGGAAATCAGATTAGTGCACTCATAACTCCTGCAAAGACAAGTTTCTCTCTGCTTGGGTTGGTTACAACTTTCCATCCCTAGGGATACTCCTACATCGTGTTGGTGATTCAATACAAAATTCGAGGGCGTCTATATTTACAAAATTGTTTAGATGAGTGGATGGAGGCCTGTTTGGCCATATCCTCATCCAAAACGTGTATACGTAACCGTATCAACAGCTGCTAGAGATGCTCTAAATTAGAATAACTACGCCAAAGAAAGCAAAACGGAGGGGGCACAATATTCTGTCAATCATCACATAGAAAAGTATACAGTGGGTAAAGGGAAACATATAAGAGCACACAACCCACAGAGTAAAAAATAAAATAAAAATTACAATACACCATCGAATCACCGCACAGAAAAGCCGGGCCACTCCCAGGCTGGGATGGCTTTATTTAATACTGCTAACTAATGCATGCATCTTCACATCAGATGGGCTCTTGTGTGGCTTCAAATTGGAAATTATAGTTGTTCATACCAGTGAACAGGCCATCGTCCATCTTGTAGGTAACAACCTCTCCTGTGGTCAGAATGTCCCTCTGAGTGTAGGAGAACGGGACGTCAATAGAACCCTGAGTCGCAGCCGCTCTGATTGTCACCTTGGTCATCGGAGGCACCACAGCCTGGTAGGAGGCCTCTTGTGATGTCCTTGTCTGAATGGATGACCCCCACTCGTACTCTGAGTTGAATTCAGTGGATACCTCAACCTTCCCTTCTGCTATGACCGGGATCCCGGCTCTTAACTTGGCCGTGACACCGATCTTGAGGCTAACAGTCGAGCTCCAGGTCTTGGCCTGCGTCTCCTCGTATTTCAGGGTCAGGGTCTTGGCATGTGTTTCGTTGGTGTCATTGGTTGAAGTCATGCTGGGAAAGGTAAGAGGCTTCTCGCCGTAGATCCTAGCTTCGGAGAGCTTGAACTCCACGCCATAGACCTCTCGCGAAAGTACGGCTTCTTCCACCCGTAACCTTGCTTCAAGGGTGATGGTATCGACGGCGGCGTTAAGGCAGCTTGTCTTCTTGTCGGCAGTTAGCCTCTTGCAGTACCTGGAGTTTCCTAGGTTCTGGAGACCGATGTAGTCGGGCAACATGACCACCCTGAAGAGCGTGTCACGGTCTCTGCTACTGGTGTCGGCCGAGTCAGCCCAGATCCAGTTGGGGCTGAGCCTCCAAAACCTATTGAAGTGGTTAGATTTTATGCGCACGTTCCCATTAGCATAGTTGGGGAAAATAGTGTTGACCACAGTTGAATCTGCAATATCAGATGATGAGAATTCCAGGTAATTGCGTTTCTGGATGATCCTTGCCCGGAGGTACATGTCATTGTCGCCTTTAAAAGCAACATATTTAGGTAGTACCAATTGCTTCGACAGATCAATGGCGGAGAAGTCATGAAGAGATTTAACTTGATCAACTGCTTTTTCATGCCCTCCGGTTCCCAGAAACAGGTAGGCTTCTTCAGTTGTCCCCTTTTCCTTGGTCATATCAGATTCAGAGCTTGTTGTCTGCTGAGGACGGAAGAATCTGCATGCATGCGTTTCCAGCCTATTAGAATGAGGACTACTAAGCAGCTATCGGTGTTGATCTTTTTTCTTTTTCTTTTTCCTCCAAGACATTACTCGCTCTGTCCCATTATATAAGAGCGTTTTTGTTAGTACTGTCAAAACCGATCTTATATTATGAGACGAAAGGTAGTAATTATTAATTGATTCTGCGTGGAGGCTTTGTCCAATACAATTTTAACAAAAAAATATACTGTTCCAGACAGAGTGAATAGTAGACATAGAATGATTGGTAAATTAACGTGTAGACAGAAGAGAGATGGTACTGTACGTACCTGATGGATAGATTATTGTCCGTGTCCGCGAGAGGGATGGGCTCAAAAAGCGTGCATGACGGCTTGGACAGGTCGTCCTCCGGTTCATTGACGATGCCAATGATCCAGTGGCCGCTGCCTTCACCGACATGTTTGGCCACCCAGTACTTGTTCTTGTGGCAGCACCTGACGTGCAGGAGCCCGTCGTGCTCCTTGGATGGCTCCAGGTAGAATCTAGTGTACGGGCTTGCAAGGACATCGACGTCGTCGGCGCCGTGGCTCAGCTCCTCGAAGAACTTGCCTCCGCCGGCGCTCTCCTCGCTCCCTGCTTGCACGCTACCTAGGTACTTGCGGGTATGCTTTGATCGGAAAGCAACGCATTTCGGCGAGCCCGTCACTGGAAACATCCTTTCGACTGCGTGTGTGTGTGTGTGTCTTGTGTGTGTTTGTGTGACTATTTGCGTTGTGCATAGTAGCTATATATACTGCTGCGGTGCTGCCGCTCAACGTATACAGGCTCCATTCACAGCTAACGAAACCGAGCAACACACGTGCGAGAAAACGAGAACCTCGTGCTTTCCAGTACAGGTTCTATGCAGTACAGGTTCTATGAATCCACGAGACCAACCTCATCCTTCCAGATCTCACCTAATAATTTATTTTCTTGGTCACGGACCATTTGGCAGAAATTATTGCCATTCACGCGAGCAGTTTCCTCGTTTTCTGCATGCTCCACGAAAAATATCTCACTTAGCCGATCCAATCTCTCATACTGGAGTAGTATAGTATGAGTTCCAAAGTAATTTGGAGCGGCGAGCCAAGAGCAAATGACAGCGCATGGAGCAAGTCGACACACCGGCCGTATTTTTGATTCCTTGCGGTCGTTGGTCCTCTACAGGCCCATCCTCATGGGTTGCGCGTCCTCTCTCCGCTCTCACTACAAACACGTTGCATGCATGGCTTTCATAGGTGCTTGGAGAGTTTTCGCATGAAGAGGAAACTTGATCGGGATCATAGGTGGTTCATTTTATTTATTTTTTGAGAAAAGGAATATATTAATATCGCGAAGATATTAATTACACCGGACATTTGTACCAACAAAATGTCCAAAGACATCAAGGATACACACAGCCAAAAAACTAATAAAAAAGCACAGAATAAAAAGTGCACCACGATGATCAACCACTAGCAACAACAACACTCTAACCACCACCGAAGACAACACCCGGCATACAAAAAAGTTCTCCGAAAGCAACGCCTCCAAAAAGGAAACAATGCACAAGCGTTGTCCGATCGAAGATCTTGAGTTTTCGCCCTGGAGAAAGTCCGAGTTCACCCAAAAATAATGCCTTCAACAAGGTCATTACCAGGTACAATCAATGCAGATTGGACCTTGGGTTTTCACCCTGGGAATCAAGACTCGGTACTCGAGGAGCACCACCAAAATTATAGACCTCCAGTGTTGCCACCCCTGCTTGTCGAGGCCGCTGTTGCAAGTCTCACCAAACACCTAGCACACAGTCTTCATCGCATCCACTACACTTTTCCGCCAACGCTTCAAAACCGCCAATCACGGCCGCCATGAATTTCTCCACCTCTATCAATGCCATGAGAATGTTGACATAGACATGTCCCATGACTCCAATAAGAAAGCGAGGCTTCACTTCGCGCCCTCATGAAGCCGTGTCGGCTGATAATATGAGCGCGCGACCGGAGCCTTTCCGATCTAGATATTCAGGGACGATGTACGCCAATTTGTATAAATCTCTGAGGGTGAAGACCAAAACTTGTCAGTAGCCAGATCGAAGAGCTCGATGTCCGACAGTAGACGCCATGGCAGACGAAGATCGCTAGGGCCAAACCGCCACATAACCAAGCGCCTCCACGCCCTGGCCAGTGTGCAACCAGAACAGGTGTGACACCACCACTGTCCCGCTGGGCTATCGTCCACCCCCAACACAACCGTTGCCATCCCAGATTGGATCTGGGCAGCCATGAAGGCCAGTGCCCACTCCGGGGGCACATCAGAGCCACCACACCATGGGGTTGCATGCCGGTGAGCTCGTCGTGGCGGGGCCGAGGGAAGAGGACATCGTGATGCCCGACCATGCAGAAGAGAGGAGGCCCCCGCACCCGACCCTCGCCTCTGCAGAGGAGATCCCCGCCGCCGCTACACCACAAGGTCTTTGCCCTGTGGCTCTCGGCGGCGGCGGCCAGGGAGATGGCGGTGGGGGAGGGAACCCTAGGCGGCCGCGGCGCGCTCCCAGATCGCCCGCGGGAAGGGCGATACGGGAGAGGTCTGGGGTATGGAGCTAAACGTCGACCTGCGGTGGTTCACTAGTAGCATCTCTGGTAGCAATGGTAAAATATAAGCATACATATGTGTGATGATCAATCAAACATTCTTGACAAAACATAGCTTATGTTGGGATCACGTCATATAGGCAATGCATCTTTTTTTTCCATTACAATTAGACAACCTATCATTGCGTCTAATGGTAAATACTTCATCTAAACTGGGCAATTAATAGACTAATGAAGCCTAGAGCAATATACAACTATTATATCCGACAACCAGTACTCCAAGGATTCCCGCATGGTACGTATATTTTGGACGTCCAGATGCAAGGGTTTGTAGCAAGGGGTAAATTTCCCCACAATTGAGAAACCAAGTTATAAATACGTAGGCAACACTCCTACCTTCATTCAAGCAACAGTTGAAAATAAATTAAGAAACTACTTGTGGTCCCAACGGTTCTAACTAGGTTGTAAGTCTCACTAGCTTTACGAGTTGCAATAATTTATGATCGTACAATGTGTTTGGAATTATTTGGTATCTTCAGAATAATTAATTGCAAAAAATAAAAATGCATGTAAATGTAAGTTGGAGAAGCCCTTGTGTATGAAAATTGTTGGACTAATAAGCTGCGGCGATGCACCGGACACGACCAGCGCGTGTATGGGCGCGAGCTGGCCGGGTCGGGCGCGTCGGGTCTGCGGCGAGTAGTGTGTGCGTGCGTGCGTGTGGTGCACGGGGTGGCCGTGCAAGTGTACATCGTAGACGTGCGTGTGTGTGTGGGTCTGTTGGCGAGCCATGCGGGCTGATGGGGCGCGATCCAGCGAGGCTCACCGCGAGAAGCGCGGTTTCGGGCGCGGCGCGTGCGCGGTCAGAGCACGGAGAGCGCATGCACGATCGAGGTGCGAGTGGAGGCGTGGGTGCGTGCCCGGTGCGCTGGCTCGGGGTATAAAGCCGCACGGTGCTGTTGTAACAGGGCGACACTATCGAGTTCGTGCTTGAGGAAGAAAAAGGGGGCGTTCGTGCGCCGGAAAAACTCCTGTGTCCACCATTGTCTGAACTTTTCTGAACTTCTCCTTCTTCTCTAGTGAGCAGAGCGACGGCGAGGGAGAGTGAGCAGAGCGCGAGGGAGAGGAGGGCAGCCGCGAGGGAGGCGCGGCAACAACAATTGGCATCAGAGCCACGGTCTGGTCAGGGCGCGCCGGCGATGTCGATCGTCCCGTACGCCGGCGGAACGGGCGAATCGTTGCCGCAGGCTGTGCCGCAGCTCACCGGCGAGAACTACATGGCGTGGGCGATCAAGATGGAGGCGAACCTCGACGCGGCCGGGCTGTGGGAGGCGGTGGTCGTGCCAGAGGATGTGGCGGCGGCCGTGATTGCCAAGAAGGACAAGCCGGCGAGGGCATACCTGCTCGGCGCGCTCGCGAAGAACCTGCTGCTGCAGGTGGCGGCGAAGAAGACCGCCGCAGAGGTGTGGGCTGCTCTGAAGGCTCGGTTCGTCGGCGCGGACCGCGTGCGGGCGGCGCGGCTGGGCACCCTGCGCGGGGAGTTCGAGCTCCTGCGCATGGCGGACGCCGAGAGCCTGGACGACTTCGCTGGCAGGCTCGGTGGAATGGCGGCGCGATACGCGGCGTTGGGCTCGACCCTGAAGGACGTCGCCCTCGTCAAGAAGCTGCTCGACTCGGTGCCGAACCGACTATACCCTGCGGTGGCCGGGATCGAGCAGTTCTGTGACGTCGACGACATGGTGTTCGAGGACGTGCTGGGACGGGTAAAGGCCTTCTCGAGAGGCTGCAACGATGCGGGCAGGACGGAGGCAACCAAGGCGGCGGTGAGCAGCTGCTGTACACCATGGCGCAGTGGCGTGCGCGCGAGCGGCGTCGGGGCGGTGCACGCGGAGAGGACGACGACGACGGTGCGGCGAGCACGGCATCAGGCGGCGGGGACAATCGCCGCGGGAAGTGCTACAAGTGCGGTGTCAGGGGGCACTTCAAGAGGGAGTGTCCCCTGATGCGGAAGGAGCCGGTCGCCGGGCGTGCGCTGCTGGTGGACGACGGCGTCGAAGACGTCGGGCTGCTCTGAGCCGCGGCTTAGGGCGCGAGTGTTGGACTAATAAGCCGCGGCGATGCACCGGGAATGACCAACGTGTGTATGGGCGCAAGCTGGCCGGGTCGGGTGCGTCGGGTCCGCGGCGAGTAGTGTGTGCGTGCGTGCGTGTGGTGCACGGGGTGGCCGTGCAAGTGTACACCGTAGGCGTGCGTGTGTGTGTGGGTCTGTTGGCGAGCCGTGCGGGCTGATCGGGCGCGATCCAGCGAGGCTCACCGCGAGAAGCGCGCGTTCGGTCGCGGCGTGGGCGCGGTCAGAGCGTGGAGAGCGCATGCACGATCGGGGTGCGAGTGGAGGCGTGGGTGCGTGCCCGGTGCGCTGGCTCGGGGTATAAAGCCGCACGGTTCCGTTGTAAGAGGGTGACACTATCGAGTTCGTGCTCGAGGAAGAAAAGGGGGCGTTCGTGCGCCGGAAAAACTCATGTGTCCACCATTGTCTGAACTTTTCTGAACTTCTCCTTCTTCTCTAGTGAGCAGAGCGACGGCGAGGGAGAGTGAGCAAAGCGCGAGGGAGAGGAGGGCAGCCGCGAGGGAGGCGCGGCAACAATAAAAATTGGAACAAAGTTCATAGGTTCACTAATAGCATCTCTCAAAGCAACGATGACACATAAGTAGAAGTGTAGGTATGTGTACTGATCAATCAAACATTGCTGAAATATTATAGCTTATGCTGGGATCATGGTATATATCAAAAAGGTTTTCGCCCCACTTTATAGATGAAGCAACCTTCAAACATAGAAACAACATGATACAACTGAAAAAAAAAACAGAAATGGCAACCATACAAGATGCTAAAGAACAACTAAGAGGATCTACAAACACCAAGAACAACTTAGGGAATTGCAGCCCTCGGTGAACACCAGATCATGCCAATGAAGTGACAATGGTAGGAAGCAGCTCGCAGCAGGAGGAACACCCTGCCTCGTCAACTCCCAAGAGGCCAACACTGTTGGCCCACCATCCGTCTCCGCCTCCGAAGAAGACCCCTGCCTTCTCGTCCTAGATCGCAGGACGCCGCGCCGTCGGCAGGCAGAACTGCTCACCCCTGAGCTCGTATGGATATGATGATCAGGTTGCCAGGGAGAGGACGACGGGCATGGCGAACTCACCTCGCAAAGAAAAACCCCAAACAATTTGTCGTACAATGTGATTGGAAGTATTTTAGTAAATTTGGAATAATTAATTGGAGAAGATAAAAATGCATGTCAATATAAGTTGGAGAAGCACTTATGTATGAAAATTGGACCAAAGTTCATGGTTCACTAGTAGCATCTCTCAAAGCAACGATGACACATAAGTAGAAGCATAGTTATGTGTGGTGATCAGTAAAACACTCATGAAATATTATAGCATATGTTGTGATCATGATATATAAGTAGTAAATCCTAAATTAACGCTGCCTACCATCACATCTAAAGCTCAATAATCCACCGAATGTGCTCAAAACACTCCTGAGTTCACCCCAATTATTAACTAACTAGCTGGACAAAGGCGTGGAGCACATGACCCGTTGTTGATTAGTTTGTAGCTTCAATTATTATTCCTTGTGTCTATGTTAATAGTCCATCATATTCCGATAAGAAAATTATATATATATTTCCAGTAGTCGGCATATTAATGGGAAGGACTATGTTTTTATGTGAGAACAATATATATAATTGATAATTTCAATATCTCAGCTACGTGGCAAACATGTGTGGAAGAACAGAGAAATACAACAGGTTGGCACTGGCTTATGATATTACATTACATATCTAGATGACATACGTCCACGGATAAAGAGTAGAGAGCCTAGTGAGGTACCCCTTCGTTCCAAAATAATTGAGTTCTAGGATTGTCCTAAGGCAAAGAAGTTAAAGTTTGACCAAGTGCATAGAAAATGTGCTAATTTCTATAATATCAAATATGTAAAATGTATTTCGTAATGAATATAATAAAGATAACTTGGTTTTTAGATTGTTGCAAGGATTTTGCAGCAATACTCATGATTTGGGGATTTTATGGAGGCAAAGGCACACGTGGAAGATGGCCCCCTATTCTAGTGGTAACACTCCTCCTATTTGGATGTTTTCTTTTATTTAAGCCAAGTCACTAGTAGAAAACAAGGCATTTGTCCCGGTTCGTAAGGGACTTTTGTCCCGGTTTAAGAACCGGGACTAAAAGGTCGGTACTAATGCCCTTGGCCTTTAGTCCCGGTTCTTACACGAACCGGGACAGACGGGCCTCCACGTGGCCGCTGCGGCCAGCCCAGGCAGGGGGACCTTTGGTCCCGGTTGGTGGCACCAACCGGGACCAAAAGGCATCCATGCGTCAGCAGCTGGCTGGAGCTGAGTTTTTTTAAAAAAATAGCTGGTTTAGGGGTTTTGGGGGTTAATTTAGGTTGTTATTAGCTAGCTAATAGAGAGAAGTGTCCTCTCTTATATCTTCGTGCTTGGTTTACCAACGCTACTGCTATGTTCATTTCACCCGCTGATATATAATAACTCTTCATGCTCGCATCATACATCATCATATATAATAAAAAGTCCTAGTAATGATGCATCATCATACAACTTCCACTCGTTATTAATAACAAGTCACACGATCATCATCCTCATAGTCATCGAACCCAACCCTACATAATTGTTCTTAGCACATGATCATCAGTATCAGGTAGGACCTAAACACCCTTAAGGTAAAATAGCATCAAACAATATAGACCCTAACTCTACATTATGAAGAATGGAGATCATCCTGTCTCCAATTCTTACGCTTCGCTTCCTTTGTCTTCCAAGAAGCTCCTTACGATTGTCCATACATTTTTTCCATTCTTTGATTGTCATGTCTCCACTTCTTTTACAAATCCGGTATGGACAGTTGAGATTCGTAGGACGACCTGGTTGTATATTCAAAACATCAAGGCGATCGTGCGTATACATCAGATGAGGCACACAATCATTCGGGATTATCTGTTGAAAACATAGTAATAACTTCGTAGTTAGCAATGATGTACTAGTTTTAGAAGTATGCAAAAAGATGCACGGATGTCGTAATAGTAAAAAATCTAACAAAAAAATCTAAATTACTACACATCTAAATTAACTACACATCTAATTAAACCTATGAAAAAATCTAACAAAAAAATCTATGAACAAAATCTAACTCAATTAACTACACATCTAAATTACTACGCATTTAAATTAACTACACATCTAATTAAACCTATGAAAAAAATCTATGAACAAAATCTAGTAGCTCACCGGATGGCGACGTCGTGAGGGGCGCGGCGAGAGCAACGGCGACGGTGCGTGAGGGGCGGCGCGGCGACGGGCGACGAGCGAGGCAGGGCCGGCGGCGTCGCGGGGCAGCAGGGCGGCAACGGCGTCGGGGCGGCGCGGGACGGCGCGGGACGACGACGGCGACGGCGAGGCGGAGAGGGCAGCCTGGGGGCGTCGGGGCGGGGAAGAACTGAATGAAATTTTGACGAGTGCCAGTTATATATACAACGCATTGGTCCCGGTTCGTGAGACAAACCGGGACGAATGCGTCCTTTAGTCGCGGTTGGTGGGACCAACCGGGACCAAAGGCCTCTTTTCAGCAGCCCAAAGGGCGGGAAGCAGAGCCCTTTGGTCCTGGTTGGTGGCACCAACCGGGACTAAAGGTGGGGGGGGCATTGGTACCGGTTTGTGCCACCAACCGGGACCAAAGCCACCCTTTAGTCCCAGTTGGTGCCACCAACCGGGACCAAAGGCCTTGCACAACGGGGTGCGGTGGGAAGTTTAGTCCCACCTTGCTAGGTGAGAGAGCTCAGCACCTGTTTATAAGCTGCGTTGCAGCTCAGGTGCTGAGCTCCTCTCTAATATGCAGGCATTAGTTGCCTACCCCTGTCACTGCCGTGTTGGTCCAATTGGGCCTGCGGGCCTGCATCCTGGCCCATGTACAGATGGGTTTCTAGTCGTATGCAGGCCGTGTGGCCCATTAGGCGGCATTATTTTTTCCAGTTGTTTTTTGTTTTTTGAATTATTTATTTTCTTTTTATTTTTGCTTTATTTTTTTATTCTTTTTGCTTTTAGCTCAGAATAATTATAATCTTTCTGTTACTCCATTAGTTTCCAAATTTGAATAGTTTAAATTTTAATTTTTTGAAATTTGTGTGAATCACTAGTTTGTGAATAACTTCACTATCAAAATATATTTTGAGTGATTCTTTTTCCTGCTATTTAATATTACTATATTTTATCATTATATTCAAAACATATTTTGTTATTTTAGTTTCTATCAAAAAAATCTTTATGAAAAATTCTTTTTGCTACTAAAGTTTCTAACAAAAATTCTTTATGATAATTATTTCTGCTTTTCATGTTTTGAGCAAAAAATACTTTGATAATTTTAGTTGCATAAATTTTATATAATTTTAGTTTAAAAAATACTAGAGGTTTATAAAAGCTTTTTAGTTGATTCCTTTTGCTATTAGAGTTTTATAAAAGCATTTACTGGTTTTTTTAAGCTATAAGACCTTGAAATTGAAAAGCATTTCAAATGAACTCTGAAAAGGTTGAAAGTTGGCATGGTATCATCATTTCACCCACATAGCATGTGCTAAAAAGTTGAGAGGGTTATGGGAAAGCCTGGATGCACTTCGTGTACAAAATGGATAATCTCTTTCGAAGTATTAGGGTTTCTACGGAAACTCATCTGTTACACAGGGATTGCATTTTTTTAAACTTATTTGAACTCCTGACTTTTTGCGTGTTCAAAATGCACCATTCAAAGCCACATCATCAATTTTCAACCCTTTCTAACTTCATTTGTTATTTTTCATGCATTTACTGATTATTTTGAGCTATAAGACCCTGAAATTGAAAAGCATTTCAAATGAACTCTGAAAAGGTTGGAAGTTGGCATGGTATCATCATTTCATCCACATAGCATGTGCAAGAAAGTTGAGTGGGTTACGGCAAAAACTGGATGCACTTCATGTACAAAACGGACAATTTCTTTCGAAGTATCAGGATTTCATACGGAAACTTGTCTGTTACAATAGGCATTTCAAATGAACTACGAAAAGGTTGAAAGTTATCATGGTATCATCATAATAGTTGTGGACAAAGTCTTCACTTTTTCTTCGCTTGTGTCCTTTCCTTATTGCGTTGTAACCATGGATAATCTTCATCATTTATCAGGATGCTTGGGTCAGCCTTGACTTTGAAGGGAGGAATTTCATGAAACTTTTCATAATCTTCGGACATGTCTGTCTTGCCCTCCACTCCCACGATGTCCCTTTTTTCTGAAAGAACTATGTGGCGCTTTGGCTCATCGTATGATGTATTCGCTTCCTTATTTTTTCCTTTTCTCGGTTTGTTAGACATGTCCTTCACATAGATAACCTGTGCCACATCATTGGCTAGGACGAACGATTCGTCAGTGTACCCAAGATTGTTCAGATCCACTGTTGTCATTCCGTACTGTGGGTCTACCTGTACCCCGCCTCCTGACAGATTGAACATTTGCATTTAAACAAAGGGACCTTAAAATCTACTCCGTAGTCAAGTTCCCATATGTCCACTTTGTAACCATAATATGTGTCCTTTCCCCTCTCGGTGGCTGCATCAAAGCGGACATCGCTGTTTTGGTTGGTGCTCTTTTGATCTTGGGCGATCGTGTAAAATGTATTCCCATTTATCTTGTATCCTTTCCAAATCATTACAGTCGAAGATGGTCCCCTGGACAATGAGTACAGCTCCGCACAAACAGTGTTTTCACCTCTGAGACGTGTTTCCAATCAACTGCTGAAAGTCCTAATGTGTTCACATGTAATCCTCGTCGCACTGCTCCGGGTGTTTGGAGCGCAGACTGTTCTTGTGTTCATCGACATAAGGGGTCACCAAAGTAGAGTTCTGTAGAACTGTGTAGTGTGCTTGAGACCAAGAATATCCGTCCCTGCATATTATTATCTCCCCTCCAAGCCTGCCTTTTCCAGTCAGTCTCCCCTCATACCGCGATTTAGGGAGACCTATCTTCTTAAGGCCAGGAATGAAGTCAACACAAAACCCAATGACATCCTCTGTTTGATGGCCCATGGACACTAGTAGAAAAAGGGTCAAATGTGAAGCACATTAGTGTTGGTTTGATTTTGAGCCGGCACTAATGTGTCCATTAGTGCCGGTTCCAACGGCTAGCCGGCCGCTCTCATTAGTACCGGTTCGAGGCGAACCTTTAGCACCGGTTCGTGCCATGAACCGGTACTAAAGAGAGTGGTGGCAGGATGTTGTCAGTCTGGAGCCCCTCCAGCACCTTTAGTACCGGTTCGTGGCACGAACCGGTACTAAAGGTCGACGTACATAAACCCTTTGTCCACCCGAGCTCGCTCTGTTCTTCCCCTTTCCCCTCTCCTCCTCTGTTCTTCCCCTCTCTTCCTCGAGCTCATCACACATTTTGCCCAAAATTTTCAAGATTTGAAGGCTCCCATCCATTCAAATGATCACAAAGGTTAGCCACCTTGTCCTTTCATCTCTCATTGCTAGATTAGCTCTTGCAATGCTTTGTATAGTGATTAATTTGTGAGTTTAGTAATTTGGGAGGGATTATATGTGCTAGTATTTGATTTATATGCAATTTGAGGTCAAAAATAACACTTAGTTTGCATATGTAGGTGTGGTTTACTTAGTGCCTTCTAAATCTCCGTCGTAACCACCGTCGATCGCCCGCACCGTCCCATCGCCGGCACCACCTTGTGGTGAGGCTCTTGTTCATGAATGTTTTACATTACCAAATTGATGTTTGTGTGATTTGGATATATAGTTACTCGTATAATTATCTTACCCGTACGTTATTTGTTATACATAGTGCCATGGTTTTGATACCCGTCGCCGTCGGCCCTCGTCCTTGTTATGATTCGGATGTGGTATATTCTCTTTTAAAACTAGTTGTTGCATTTCATGTTTATGACAAATTATGCCCATCAAGTTGACATAGATATTTTTATCTAGGAGGTATATGAACCGGAAATTCCAACCGACCCTATTGTCGAGAGGTTAAATTTAGTTGAAAGAGAAAACGAGTATTTGAAAGAAAATTTGAAAAGAATTGAGGGGGAGAAGATGGAATTGGAGGTGCATGTTGCCGATGTCGTCGATGATCACAAGATCAAGATGGAGAAAATGCGGTTGAAGATTAGAAAGATTAGAAAATATGCCATTGATAGTGTGGCTTGGTATCATTATGCTGTTGGATCAATTGTTACCTTAGTTGCGATCTTGATCGCATTTTTTGTTGCATTTAAATTCTTTAGCTAGAGAGTTATTTGTATGTTGCATTTAATTAAGTGTTGTATATGAACTTTATGTATGAACTTGTATTAATTTGGTCTATTCGGTGTTGTGTAATGAAGATGAGCCGACAATGGATGTATGATGATCGATGCTCTCCCGAGTTCATTAATGGCGTGCATAGTTTTCTGCTTGCCGCTGAGGCAAACAAGCGGGCGGATGGTTTCATGCCTTGTCCATGTGCTGGCTGTAAGAATGGTCACAATTACTCTACATCAAGAACCATTCATGTCCACCTATTTGAGTCCGGTTTCATGCCCCACTATAATGTTTGGACCAAGCACGGAGAAAGAGGGGTTATGATGGAAGACAATGAAGAAGAAGAGGATGACGACAGCTATCCTGGCCATGGGTTCCCTGAATATGATGATACAACAATTTGGGAAGAAGCTGAGCCAGCAATGCAGGAAGAAGCTGAAGAAGAGGCATCAGATGAGCCCGCTGATGATCTAGGTCGGGCCATTGCCGATGCAAAGAGAAACTGCGCAAGTGATTTGGAGAAGAAGAAGTTGCAGCGCATGTTAGATGATCACAAGAAATTGTTGTACCCGAATTGCGAAGCTGACAAAAAAAAGTTGGGCACCACACTGGAATTGCTGCAATGGAAGGCAGAGAATGGTGTATCTGACAAGGGATTTGGAAAGTTGCTCGTAATGATAAAGAATATGCTTCCAAAGGACAACGAATTGCCCGAGAGTACGTATGAAGCAAAGAAGGATGTCCGCCCTCTAGGGTTAGAGGTGCAGAAGATACATGCATGCCCTAATGACTGCATCCTCTACCGCGTTGAGTATGAGGATTTGAACGCTTGCCCGGTATGCGGTGCATTGCGTTATAAGATCAGTCGCGATGACCCTGGTGATGTCGAGGGTGAGCGCCCCCGGAAGAAATTCCTGCCAAGGTGATGTGGTATCCTCCTATAATACCATGGTTTAAACGTTTGTTCCAAAACAAAGAGCATGCGAAGGCGATGCGGTGGCACGGAGAAGACCGTAAGAAAGATGGAAAGTTGAGAGTACCCGCTGACGGTTCGCAGTGGAGAAAAATCGAGAGAAAGTATAGGGAGGAGTTTGCAGGTGACCCAAGGAACGTATGGTTTGGTCTAAGCGCAGATGGCATTAATCCTTTTGGGGAGAAGAGCAGCAACCATAGCACCTGGCATGTGACTCTATGTTTGTATAACCTTCCTCCTTGGTTGTGCATGAAGCGGAAGTTCATTATGATGCCGGTGCTCATCCAAGGCCCTAAGCAACCCGGCAATGACATTGATGTGTACCTAAGGCCATTAGTTGAAGAACTATTACAGCTGTGGAATGGAACAGGTGTACGTGCGTGGGATGAGCACGGACAGGAAGAATTTGACCTAAAGGCGTTGCTGTTCGGGACCATCAATGATTGGCGTGCTCTCAGTAACCTTTCAGGACAGACAAACAAGGGATACCGCGGATGTACGCATTGTTTGGATGATACCGATAGTATATATTTGGATAGTTGTAGGAAGATTGTGTACCTGGGACATCGTCGATTTCTTCCGAGCAGGCATCCCGTAAGAAAGAAAGGAAAGCATTTCAAAGGTGAGGCGGATCACCGGACGAAGCCTCGCCACCGTACTGATGCTGATGTACATGATATGGTCAAGGATTTGAAGGTAATCTTTGGAAAGGGTCCTGGCGGACAACCTGTTCCGAAGGATGCTGACGGACCTGGTGGAAGAAGAAATCTATATTTTGGGACCTGCCGTATTGGAAAGACCTAGAGGTCCGCTCCGCAATCGACGTGATGCACGCGACGAAGAATCTTTGCGTGACCCTGCTTGGCTTTTTGGGCGTGTATGGGAAGACAAAGATACACCGGAGGCACGGGAGGACCAGCAACGTATGCACGGAAAAGACGACATACATCAGGGTCAGGCCAGCTACGCTCTTACCAAAGAAGAGAAGGAAATCTTCTTTGAATGTTTGCTCAGCATGAAGGTACCGTCTGGCTTCTCGTCGAATATAAAGGGAATAATAAATATGGCAAAGAAAAATTTCCAGAACCTAAAGTCTCATGACTGCCACGTGATTATGATGCAACTACTTCCAGTTGCATTGAGGGGGCTTCTACCGGAAAACGTTCGATTAGCCATTGTGAAGCTATGTGCATTCCTCAATGCAATCTCTCAGAAGGTAATCGATCCAGAAATCATACCAAGGTTACAGAATGATTTGGTGCAATGTCTTGTCAGTTTCGAGTTGGTGTTCCCACCATCCTTCTTCAACATCATGACGCACATCCTAGTTCACCTTTGCGAAGAGATTAACGTTTTGGGTCCTGTATTTCTACACAATATGTTCCCCTTTGAGAGGTTCATGAGAGTCTTGAAGAAATATGTTCATAACCATGCTAGGACAGAAGGAGGCATCTCGAAGGGCCATGAAAATGAGGAGGTCATTGAGTTTTGTATTGACTTTATTCCTGACCTTAAGCCGATTGGTGTCACTACTAGAAAAAGGCCTACTAGTGGCGCACCAGTTTTGCCTACTAATGGCGCACTACTGGTGCACCACTAGTACCACACCACTAGTATTTTTTACTAATGGCGCACCACTGGTGCGCCATTAGTATAGGCCACTGGTGCGCCATTAGTATAGGCCAAGGTGCGCCATTAGTATTTCCGAATTTTGAAGGCGGGAAAATAGTAGTGGCGCACCGTCTAACCCCCACCGTGCGCCATTGCTATTTTTGAACTTTGAATTTGGATTTGGATCGTGATTTTTTTGCCCATTTTTTGCTCTTTTTTTTGCTCATTTTTTTGCACGATATTATTTCAAATTTTGTTCCCGTTTTTGGATCTTGTACGTTCTTTTGCCGTGTTCTTCTGCCGGAGAGGAGTTCGCCGGAGAGGAGGAGGAGGAGGTGACCGCAGAGGCGCTCGCCTACATCGTCGGAGAGGAGGAGGAGGTCGCCGGAGAGGAGTTCACCGGAGCATCGGAGAGGAGGAAGGAGAAACCATGAGGGGATGGGAGGAGAGGAGGGAGGAGGAGCTCACCGGAGATGAGGGAGGAGAAGCTCACCAGAGAGGAGGGAGGAGAAACCGTGAGGGGAGGGGAGGGGAGGAGAGGAGGGAGGAGGAGGTCGCCGGAGAGGAGGAGGAGGTCGCCGGAGAGGAGAAGGAGGAGGTCGCCGGAGAGGAGGAGGGTAGTATGGTGGAGGAGAGAAGGGAAGATGGAGTGGAGGAGAGGAGGAGATGTAGTGGAGGAGAGGTGGAGTGGAGGAGAAGAATAAAGAGGTAAGGAGGAGAGGACACGCCCAACCATATATACGGCATAGTAATGGCGCACCGTGGGCAGGTGCGCCATTACTTTATTTTTAGTTTTTTGATTTATTTTGAATTTTGAAGGCGGGAAGATACTAATGGCGCACCATGGGCAGGTGCGCTATGAGTAACTTTTTTTTTATTTTTTTGATTTATTTTGAATTTTGAAGGCGGGAAGGTAGTAATGGCGCACCATGGGCAGGTGCGCCATTAGTAAGTTTGAATTTTCTTGAATTTTTTTGCCTCTCTAGATCTTAAAAGCCCCGTATCTTTTTTTCTGTTAGGTTTTTGAGGATTTTGAAAATGTTTAACGGGGTTCCCCCCGTCAAATTCGGATGTAACTTTTCGAGTAGATGATTTTTCATATAAAAAACTTTTTCATCCGAGTTCGTATGCAAAAGAGTGCGGGTGCACCGGATACAGTCCCAGGCGCCAGCAACGAGATCGGGCGCATAGTGCGGGTGCACCGGATACAGTCCCAGGCGCCAGCAACGAGATCGGGCGCATAGTGCGGGTGCACCGGATACAGTCCCAGGCGCCAGCAACGAGATCGGGCGAATAGAGCGCTGACGAGGAGGCCTCGATATTCTGCAGGCACAACCATGGCTAAATCCTATTTGGCACCCTCTGCGCCCGCTATAGTACAACTCGCAATCGGGCGCATACCCCCACCTCTCCGCTGGACCGGCCCATCTAGCTTTTTCCCTCTGTTTTTTCAAAAGGGCAGCCCCAGTGCATGTAGCTCCCGCTTGCGCAGGGTCTGGGGAAGGGTCCGACCACTTTGGGTCTATTGTACGCAGCCTTTCCAACATTTCTGTAAGAGGCTGTTTCCAGAACTTGAACCCGTGACCTCATGGTCACAAGGCAGCAGCTTTACCGCTGCGCCAAGGCTCCCCTTCTTCCTTCTGTTTTTTCAAAACACGAGAAAAAACTGATAGTGCTTTGATTCAAACAAGGGACCTCCTGCTTAACGGTAAGCTGCGTAACCACCCCACCAACCCCAACTAGACATGCTAATTTCATATTTCTATGCCTTTTACTTTGTTCTTTTTCCTTTTTGGTTTTTTCTATTTTATTTTTTTATTTTTTTCTATTTATTTTTATTTTATTTTTTCTTCCTGGGTTTGATGAATTTTTGAAATTCGTGAACTTTTTCTTCAACATCGATGAACTTTAATCAAATGTGTTTAACTTTTTTCAAATTTGATGAACCTGTTTCAAATTCGATGAACTTATTCCCAAATTGGATGAACTATTTTTCAAATTCGTTTAACTTTTTTCAAATCCGATGAACTTTCTTCAAGATTGGTGAACTTTTTTTTCAAAATCGATGATTTTTTTTCAAATCAATGAACTTTTTTAAAAAGTGGTGAACTATTTATTCAACTCGATGAACTTTTTCCAAAATTTGATGAACTTTTTTCAAATTTGTTTTTTTTGAAAAGTCAACATGTTCAACAGTGAATTAGACAAAAGTTTAATGGTCAATGCGGTCAACTCAGCTTAACGACCGACGGTCAATTGATCGAACGAGCGAGCTGCTTTTTTCGAACAGAAGTGATCGAACGAAGGGAATCTGATCCAGCTAAATGGGTTGGCCCAAGTGAGTTGGACGTGAGCGCCACCAGGCACAAGGGGCGCATAAGGCGCCAACGAGGAGGACTCGGTAGAAGGAAAACGACACCAATGCACTCTTTCCGTCAGTGAAGTAGGCATGTAGCCCAATCTGTAGTTTGGCCTAGTGTTGCCAGACTAATGCTATAATATGTATGTATATATCGCTTGTTGCCAGCAAAATAGTTCTCTCCCAGCCCATTAGTGGGGGCGTTGTGTGGGTTTTAGAAGGAACCTTACGTCCGGTTTTGGGAGTTTTTCATCCGATTTTCCATTCTTTTTATGTGTGTTTAATTACGGTTTAGTGCTTCAGTTTTTGTTTTTTTCACTTTAATTTTCTTTTTTTCTCTTTTCCCTTTCTCAGTTTCTTTTCTTATTTTACTTTTTCTTTTTAAATAGAGATTTTTCTTTAAATTTGTGTGTTATCCAAGTCGTGAACAAATTTTATATTCAGGATCGTTTCTAGAATTCACAAAAAATTTGAATTTGTGGAATTTTATTATCCCTGTTAATTTTAGTATTCATAATTAGTTCTTAAATGTGATGAAAATTAAATAATTATATTTTTAAACTTATGCGCATATTTCAAAAAATTTAAAAGAAATACTCCCTCCGTCTCAAAATAAATGTCTCAAGCTTAGTTCAACTTTGTACTAAAATTAGTACAAAGTTAAGACACTTATTTTGGGATGGAGGGAGTATTAATTGACAGGCATTCTTTTATCAGCGAAGATTTTTTAAATTAAAATGAAACTAACTGTAATAAAAAAGTGAAGAAAACCAAACTATATTTTTATTTAGAACTAACGAATTAAAATAGTACAATAAAATGAACCAAAATAAAAGATAAAATAATTAATTATGTGTACCCTACTAGAGCTAGCGACATAAGCCAGCCCTCACCCACACACACACATACATGGTCGTGCGGAGCGTCATAAGCATGTACAATGGTTCTATCTTAGCAATGCCACGTAGGATAAATGATGAGGTGGAGGAGAGAGAAATTATAAGAGAAGGCTTGTCTTCTCTTAATTAAGAGAAGGCAAGAGATGATCTCTTAGCACAATAAGTCTCACTGCGTTTTTAGGAATAATTAGTTATTGAAGATGAGGCTCGGAGGTGCCCATAGGGGTAGAGTGTGCGTGTCTGCGTTCATAGGGGTGAGTGTATGCGCGTGTATATGAGCGCTTGTGTCTGTACTGATGCTCAAAAAAAAACAGTGGATATCAAAACTTGAAAAAAAAGCAGTGGATATCAATGGGGAGGTATTAACTCACATATAGCGAGATGGTAGCTCTCCCCCTGGCTCCTTTATATACGGGGGCAAGGGGCACCTCTAGGCACAACAACAATTGATCCTTTGGATCTCTTAGCCGTGTGCGGTGCCCCTCTCCACCATAGTCCTCCTCGATAATATTGTAGCGGTGCTTAGGCGAAGCCCTGCGATGGTAGAACATCAAGATCGTCACCATGCCGTCGTGCTGACGGAACTCTCCCTCGACACTCGGCTGGATCGGAGTTCGAGGAACGTCATCGAGCTGAACGTGTGCTAGAACTCGGAGGTGCCGTAGTTTCGGTGCTTGATCGGTCGGGCCGTGAAGACGTATGACTACATCAACCGCGTTGTTCTCACGCTTCCGCTTACGGTCTACGAGGGTACGTGGACACACTCTCCCCTCTCGTTGCTATGCATCACCATGATCTTGCGTGTGCGTAGGAATTTTTTTTGAAATTACTACGTTCCCCAACATCTTCCCCTTCAATTTTTTTTAGGATCACGCAGTTGGTTTTCTGGTAGTTGGTTCCTCAGCTCTTTTATCCGGTGCATTTCTCATCAAGTTGACTCGAGCCTCTTCATCATTGAGTTCAATCCTCAGTTTGTTTCTTTTCCCATCCGCCCTTCCTTTTTCATCTCGGAGCCGGAGTTCGTAATCGAGTATCCATCCTACTCGTGCAAAGCCTTTGTTTTCTCTCAACCTGTGTTTTCTCTTCAAAATATTCGTCGGTTACCCCTTCCAAGTTATCTTTGTTTTTTCCCGCCCTCCCACCCTCTTCTTCCCGGAGTCTGTGTCTGTTTCGAGCATCAATTCCATTCATGTGGAGTCTCTTCAGTCTTCCCCCAATCATTTCAACCGGTGAATTCTCGTCTCGGTGGATATTCTTTAAGTGTTCATCAGGATTCTTGTTGGTGGAGTTCAAGTATCTGTTCTTCTTGCGTCTCGAAGTGCAATTAATTCTCCGTATTCTTTTGAAGTGGAGTTTTACATTTCTTCATTCTTCTCAGTTATTCAATCTTTTCCGTTTGTGGCCGGTTATCACCTCACAGTTTGGAGATGTTTTTTATAAGTCCTCAACAAGCTTATTTTTTAGTTGTTGATTTTCTCAACAACTCCGTTCAACCCTTCCTTCTAAGTTCTTTTCATTCCATTCTTTCAATTCTTTCGGAGGCGTTGCTTTGTGCATCTCATCAAGTGCCATCCCATCTGGTGAATCTCGTGTTCTATTCCTCCATGTTTCAGCCGGAGTGCTGCCTAAATCCTTTGAGTCTTATGCGTTTCTCATCTCGTTCTAACCGGAGTGCTTTCAGAGTCTATCTTGTTTCCATGAGCATTTGATTCTCGTCACTCTCGTCGTTTCTCTCTTTTTCTCGAGCGCTCTCGATTCCTTGCTTCTTATCTTGAGTTATTGTTTCACCTCATCCCTTTTCCCTTCCGTCTCGGTCCTAAGATCTTGGGACGAGATCTCTTGTTAGTGGAGGAGTGTTGTAACGCTCCGGATTCGATGCGCCAGGTGTCTGCCAGTTATTCGCCGTCGTTGCCATGTCATTTGCTTGCGTGTTGCATATTGCCATGTCATCATGTGCATTTAATTTTGCATACATGTTCGTCTCATGCATCCGAGCATTTTCCCCGTTGTCCGTTTTGCGATCCGGCACTCCCATGTCCTCCAGCGTTCCTTTTTTGTCTCTTGTTGTGAGCGGGTGTTAAACATTCTCGAAATGGACCGTGGTTTGCCAAGCGGCCTTGGTATAGCACCGGTAGACCACCTGTCAAGTTTCGTGCCATTTGGAGGTCGTTTGACACTCCAACGGTTAACCGGATAACCGTAAAAGCCCTCTTTCTGTTGCAGCCCAACACCCCCTCCAAAGTGGCCCAAAACTCATCCAAACCCCCTCCATGCTCTCCGTCGTTCGATCACGATCGGTGACAAAAAACCGCTCCTAATTTGGACACTCCTAGCTTCCTCTACCTATAAATAAGTCCTCCCCTCCATTTTTCGCGGATGAATCCCCCCAAACCCTAGATCTTTTCCCCTCTCGCCCGCCGGACATGTCCGTCCCGGACCGGACGAAGCCCGCGCCACCGCCCGCAGCCAATCTCCTCCCGCCATGTCAGACCGCCGCCCTCTCTCTCCTCCCTCCGCCGCCCACGCCACCCGGGGCCCAGATTCGGCCCGCCCCGGGCCGAACCGGGCCGCGCCGGGCCCGCGCCGCCCGCGCGCTCCTCCGCCGCCGCTGCCCGGTCCCTCGCCGCCTCGTCGTCGGGTCGCTGCGCCTCCCGCGCCCGGGCTCCCGTCGCCTCCGCGCCGTCATCCGAGCGCCGCCGCCGGCCTCGCCCCGCCTCCCGTGCGCTGCCGCCTCCCACAGCGGCCCCTCGCCGGCTGGCACGGCCCCGAGCTCGCCACCGCCCCGGCCGCCCGCGCCGCCCGCTCGCCCGCCCTCCGCCGCCATCCGGCCTCGCCTCCGCCGCCGTGGGCGCCGGATCCGCCGAGGAGCGCCTTACATCCGGTCCCCTTCGCCCTCTCCGGTCGTCTCCCTCCTCTCCGGCGTCTTATCCGGCGAAGCCCCGGCCATCCTCGGAATCCGTGCCGCGGTCAACCCTAGCCTGCGAGGTGATTTTCTGCTAAGTCCCCGAATATTTTGACATTTTATGCCCCTGTTCATCGCATCATAACTCTGCATCCGTAGCTCCGTTTCGTGCGTGTGATATATCAAAATGTTCGCTATAAGATGCTCAACATTTCGTTCCTTTGTGTCATGCTTGTTTGAGTTCATCTTTATGTTCTAATCATTGTTGCAAGAGTGCTATATGATGTTAACTGCTGTCAGCTAACATAACTTGATGATTTGTCATTTTTGTTGCATTTGATGTGTGCATCTATGAGCATGAACTCTACATGTGTTTTGTGATACATCATGCCATCTTTACAGGGGTGCATCCATGTATTTTTGTGAGTCTTGTACTGAGTGCATCAAGCTTGTTAAGTAGGGTACTTGCTGTTGCTATTTTTCTAGGCTGAATCTGTTATTTGGTGATGCTATGTAAACCTGCTGCTACAAGTCATTCTATGCATAATCTGGAGATGTTCACTAAGGATGTTTTGTTATACATGTCATGCTCTATCCATATATGCCCCTGGTTGCATTTATGTCCTGTTGTAGCTTGTTGTAATCTTGCTCTCAAATTGCTAAATAATGTTGTTATCAGCCTGTTAACATTAAGTTCAGTTTTGCCATGTGTTTTGCTAGTGATCTATGCACCCTATGAACTTGCTCTTTCCATTATTAGCTTCACAAACATGTCATCGTCCTGTTGGTTGCCTTGTCATGCCATGTATTGCTCTGTGGTGAGTGGTACAAGCTCACCAACATGCCTACTTATTATTGTTCCTGCCATGTTTGAATCTATCATATCATTTGCCATGTTTACATGGGTCCCATCATATATCCTGATCCTTTTTGGCTCATGGTCAGTAAAGGACTTTTGTTCTATGCATTTAGTAGTTTCATGCCATACCTTTTTTTTCTATGATAAGTTCCTGTAACATGTTGTTTGATGGCTCTAAACATTGCAACCTGATGTTATTTCTGCAATGTCTGAAAGTGTTATTACTTGCAATCTTGCCATGTCTTTTTGAGCATGTTCTAGTGATTTATGGAGATAGCTCAGTGTTCATGTTTTGTTGTGCTTTACCTGTACATCATGTCCATGGCTTTTGTTGTTATGTTGAGGTGCTGTAGCTTATTGTTTTGATGCTTGCTATATGCCTAGTTGCTGTTTTGGACAGCTTGTCCTTTAAACTTGTATAGAGTGTATGTGTTGAACCGTTGCTCCGTTTTGAGCGTGCTCTATATGAAACTTTCACTAATTATCTCACTAATTATCAAGAAGTGTTCTCCCTGAGTATGCACCATTGCGAAAGTTCTTCGTGCTGAGACACCACGTGATGATCGGGTGTGATAGGCTCTACGTTCAAATACAACGGGTGCAAAACAGTTGCACACGTGGAATACTCAGGTTAAACTTGACGAGCCTAGCATATACAGATATGGCCTCGGAACACGGAGACCGAAAGGTCGAGCTTGAATCATATAGTAGATATGATGATGTTCACCATTGAAAACTACTCCATGTCACGTGATGATCGGACATGGTTTAGTTGATTTGGATCACGTGATCACTTAGATGACTAGAGAGATGTCTGTCTAAGTGGGAGTTCTTAAGTAATGTGATTAATTAAACTTTAATTTATCATGAACTTAGTCCTGGTAGTATTTTGCAAATTATGTTGTAGATCAATAGCTCGCGTTGTTGCCTCCCCATGTTTTTGCTTCCCTATGTTTTTATATGTGTTCCTAGAGAAAACTATGTACAGGTTATGCGATGATATTGACGCGAGAGTGATGTTTGCTTGTTTTGGAGTTCTTTTTATGCTTCTTCGATCGGGGGATAGGTTCCAGGTCGGCAGCCTAGGCTAGCACGGTGGATGTCGTTTGAGTTTCTATTTGTGTTTCATCCGTAGTCGGATGGTGTTCTTATGTATGATGATGCTGTATTCGTGTGGCATTGTATGCCTTTTGTATGTATCCCCATCTATTATGTAATGTTGATGTAATGATATGCACCTTGCAAAAGTGTTTCAATATGCGGTTCTATTCTTGGTGGGACCTTCGAGTCTCTTTAGGATAGTAACGCATATTGGGCGTGTCAATAATAAAGATAACTTGGTTTTTAGATTGTCGCAAGTATTTTGCAGCAATACTCATGATTTGGGGATTTTATGGAGGCAAAGGCACACATGGAAGATGGCCCCCTGTTCTAGTGGTAACACTCCTCCTATTTGGATGTTTTCTCTTGTTTGAGCCAAGTGATTATGCATGTTTATGTGACTATGTCTATGCCTCACACCATTGTCACCTTATATACTACGGTGAGAAGGTGGAGTCACAAGGGTTGTTAAAAGCCATAATGTAATAACAACCATAATGGCGGCAATTACTACTGGCATTACCACGTCGCCATAAGAGTCATCTTGATGGCGCTGCGGGTAGCATTTTTCTTGATTGAACACGTCTTGGTCCAGTTGGATGGAGGTTGTGGTGATTTGTCGGATGAGCTTTATGATGAGTTCAATCATGCGCTGCTCTATATCCCAGTGATAGAAGGGGACAAGACACGTATTTGTATTGTAGCCGTTAAGGGTAAACGACAGGGTTTATTCATATTGATTGGGTTTACTTTGTCTACATCATGTCTTCTTGCTTAAGGCATTATTCTATTTTCATGAACTTAATACCACATATGCATGCTGGATAGCGGCCGGTTGGTGGAGTAATAGTAGTAGATGCAGGCAGATGTCGGTCCACTTGTCTCGGACGTGATGTCTATATACATGATTATTGCCTCGAATATCGTCATAACTATGCGTTTTTCTATCAATTGTCTGACAGTAATTTGTTCACCCTCCCTATGTTATGTGCTCGAGAGAGAAACCTCTAGTGAAAACTATGGCTCCGGGTCTACTTTAATCATATTATAAAAACCAAAATTCCTTTGTTGCAATTTTTTATTTTTTATTTTGTTTCGCAATTTATCCATCTACCTATACAAGATTTAATCCATACAAGTAACGAGTTCAAGGGGATTGACAACCCTCTTGCCTGTGTTGGGTGCAAGTATTTACTTTCATGTGTGCAGATGTTGTTCACGAGGATTTGCGTGATTCTCCTATTGGTTCGATAAACCTTGGTTCTCACTAAGAGGAATACTTACCTCTACTATATTGCATATCCCCTCCTCTTCAGAGAAAATCCCAATGTAGCTCACAAGTAGCAAGGACTAACAGATATTATGTTGTATGTTAGCTCCATTGCAGTCATCTTATACTTTCCATACTTCACATCGGCCAACGTACGCATCAACTCTCTATTGCAAGAGCATTTATTAAGATTAGTAATTCAACGATACTTCTGGAAACTATATTGAGTGCACTCAGCAACTCCTACAAAAGATAAGCTTCTCTTTGCATCTAGATACTGGCCTTGAGCAATATATTCAGGTGGGGCTACCCTAAATCTAAAATTCATGAACCCTAGAAAGTGTATGAACTCAAACTTCTCTATCATTGACCATTATCTTATAAAAAAACTACTTAGATATTTGGTGGAAACGATACTATCATATTTGGCACAGAAAATAACTTCACGGTTAACTTTCTTTGTTATAATTTTATTCACATATCTGTATAAAGATTAGTGGTACTTCAGGAAATCAGATTGGTGCACTCACAACTCCTGAAAAGGAAAGCTTTTCTCTATTTGGGTTGGCTACAACTCTCCATCACTGGGGATATTGCTACATCGTGGTGGTGGTTCGAGACAACATGGAGGGTGTCTATATATACAAATAAATAGATGCGCTGGTGGAGGCCTATTTTGCCATATACTTGTCCAAAACGTGTATACGTAACCGTATCACGAGCTGCTAGAGATGCTCTAAATTAGCATAGTTGAAAATATGGATACACGGTAAAACAAAATGGAGGGGGTACAGTACTATGTTGATCATGATATAGAGAAGTCTATGTTGTGTAAAGGGAACGGGGGTACAATAATACTAGTGTAGTATAGAACAACACACAGTCCACAAAGTAAAATAAAATAAAAGTACAATACACCATCGAATCACCACACAGAAAAGCCGGGCCACTCCAAGGCAGGGATGGCTTTATTTAATACTGCTAACTAATGCATGCATCTTCACATCAGATGGGCTCTTGTGTGGCTTCAAATTGGAAATTATAGTTGTTCATACCAGTGAACAGGCCATCATCCATCTTGTAGGTAACAACCTCTCCTGTAATCAGAATGTCCCTCTGAGTGTAGGAGAACGGGACGTCAATAGAACCCTGAGTCGCAGCCGCTCTGATTGTCACCTTGGTCATCGGAGGCACCACAGCCTGGTAGGAGGCCTCTTGTGATGTCGTTGTCTGAATGGATGACCCCCACTCGTACTCTGAGTTGAATTCAGTGGATACCTCAACCTTCCCTTCTGCTATGACCGGGATCCCGGCTCTTAACTTGGTCGTGACACCGATCTTGAGGCTAACAGTCGAGCTCCAGGTCTTGGTCTGCGTCTCCTCGTATTTCAGGGTCAGGGTCTTGGCATGTGTTTCGTTGGTGTCATTGGTTGAAGTCATGCTGGGAAAGGTAAGAGGCTTCTCGCCATAGATCCTAGCTTCGGAGAGCTTGAACTCCACGTCATAGACCTCTCGCGAAAGTACGGCTTCTTCAACCCGTAACCTTGCTTCAAGGGTGATGGTATCGACGGCGGCGTTAAGGCAGCTTGTCTTCTTGTCGGCAGTTAGCCTCTTGCAGTACCTGGAGTTTCCCAGGTTCTGGAGACCGATGTAGTCGGGAAACATGACCACCCTGAAGAGCGTGTCACGGTCTCTGCTACTGGTGTCGGCCGAGTCAGCCCAGATCCAGTTGGGGCTGAGCCTCCAAAACCTGTTGAAGTGGTTCGATTTTATGCGCACATTCCCATTAGCGTAGTTGGGGAAAATAGTGTTGACCACAGTTGAATCTGCAATATCAGATGATGAGAATTCCAGGTAATTGCGTTTCTGGATGATCCTCGCCCGGAGGTACATGTCACTGTCGCCTTTAAAAGCAACATATTTAGGTAGTACCAATTGCTTCGACAGATCAATGGCGGAGAAGTCATGAAGAGATTTAGCTTGATCAACTGCTTTTTCATGCCCTCCGGTTCCCAGAAACAGGTAGGCTTCTTCAGTTGTCCCCTTTTCCTTGGTCATATCAGATTCAGAGCTTGTTATCTGCTGAGGACGGAAGAACCTGCATGCATGCGTTTCCAGCCTATTAGAATGAGGACTACTAGACCAAGCAGCTATCGGTGTTGATCTTTTTTCGTTTTCTTTTTCCTCCAAGACATTACTCGCTCTGTCCCATTATATAAGAGCGTTTTTGTCAGTACTGTCAAAACCGGTCTTATATTATGAGACGAAGGTAGTAATTATTAATTGATTCTGCGTGGAGGCTTTGTCCAATACAATTTTAACAAAAAATTATATTGCTCCAGACAGAGTGAGTATTAGACATAGAATGATTGATAAATCAACGTGTAGACAGAAGAGATAGATGGTACTGTACGTACCTGATGGATAGATTATTGTCCGTGTCCGCGAGAGGGATGGGCTCAAAAAGCGTGCATGACGGCTTGGACAGGTCGTCCTCCGGTTCATTGACGATGCCAATGATCCAGTGGCCGCTGCCTTCACCGACATGTTTGGCCACCCAGTACTTGTTGTTGTGGCAGCACCTGACGTGCAGGAGCCCGTCGTGCTCCTTGGATGGCTCCAGGTAGAATCTAGTGTACGGGCTTGCAAGGACATCGACGTCGTCGGCGCCGTGGCTCAGCTCCTCGAAGAACTTGCCTCCGCCGGGCTCTCCTCGCTCCCTGCTTGCACGCTACCTAGGTACTTGCGGGTATGCTTTGATCGGAAAGCAACGCATTTCGGCGAACCCGTCACTGGAAACATCTCTTCAACTGTGTGCGTGTGTGTGTTGTGTGTGTGTGTGTGTGTGTGTGACTATCTACGTTGTGCATAGCAGCTATATATACTGCTGCCTGCTGCCGCTTAACGTATACATGCAACTCACGTGCGAGAAAAAGAGAACATCATCCTTTCCTGTACAAGTTCTATGAATCCACGAGACCAAACTCATCCTTCCAGATCTCACCTAATAATTCATTTTCCTGGTCACGGACCACTTGGCACAAATTATTGCGGTTCATGCGAGCAGATTCCTCGTTTCCTGCATGCTCCACCAAAAATATCTCACTGAGCCGATCCGGTCTCTCATACTGGAGTAGTAGTATAGTACGAGTGCCAAGTGATTTGGAGCGGCTCAGCTGGCGCGGCGAGCTAAGAGCAAATGACAACGCATGGAGCAAGTCGACACACCGGCCATATTTTTTTAGAGAGAATTCCTTATTTGACCCTTTCTTAAAATTTGCTTCCCTATTTGGCCCAAAATAAAATTTCTTCCCTATTTGACGCCTAAAGTAATTTTTGTTTTCTATATGACACTTTTGTACATTTTAGACACTAACTGTGTTAACTGTGAGGTGAAAAGACCATTTTGCCCCTAATGCATTTTGTAACTATCTTGGATGAAGTAAAAGAGCAACCAATTCACCCATGTTTTAGGGATGTTCAAAGGATGCTGCACATGAATATGCATGCTTCAATATTTTGTCTTACGTAATCTGGTCTGTGTGTGTAAAAGCCGTACAAAACATCCATAGAATTTGTACTAGCATATTTTGATTAGTTCATCATGTTCTGAAGCACAGTATTACACAGTCACATACCACTAAATCCTCTAATTAGCACTTCATCCTGAATTTGTTTACACGTTCCAATTAGCACTACTAGTATATAGTATATGTGATAACTTGTATACCGTGAGAAAAGGCATTTAACATGAATATACTGCTGCCGTGCTGCCGTTTACTAACGTATGCATGCAACTCACGTGCGAGAAAACGAGAGCATCATCCTTTCCTCTACAAGTTCTAAGAATCCACGAGACCAACCTCATCCTTCCAGATCTCACCTAATAATTCATTTTCTTGGTCACGGACCATTTGGCACAAATTATTGCCATTCAGCAGAATAGTTTCCTCGTTTTGTGCGTGCGCCAAAGGATCTATCTACGAGTAGTACGAGTGCCAAAGTGATTTGGAGCCGCTCAGCTGGCGCGGCGAGCCAAGAGCAAATGACAGCGCATGGAGCTAGCCGACACACCGGCCGTATTTTTAATTCCTTTCTCTCGTTGGTCCTCCACTGGCCCATCCACATGGGTTGCGCATCCTCTCTCCGCTCTCACTACAAACACGTTGCATGCATGCATGCATGGCTTTCCTAGGTGGTTGGAGAGTTTTCTTAAAGCATCTCTAGCCGCGTCCCCAGCAAGGCCTCCCAGATGTCTTTTTAGTCGCCGGCGTTAAAAAATCGGCTCAGTCGCGCCTCCAAGGTTCCATTTTTCGCTGGCTCGGGCCGAAATTGACGCCGGCGGACCCAACCCGAACACGGCGCGCTGGGGGGTGTTCGGGGGCGTCGGGCGAATCGTTTTTGGCTCGAAAGAGCCGCGGGCCCTCCTTGCCAGCGACTCGTCTCTCTTCTCGCCAATTCATCGTCCTCATCGTCTCGTTTCCCGTGGCGAATCAATGCCAAAGCAGCCGCGCCGGTCAGCCTCCATTGATGCCTCACGGGCGGCGCAGTGAAGACCGGACGACGCGCGTCCCCTCGCCCGCCACGCGTACACGCGGCGGCCACGCGTACGCGTGGCGCCTCGACCTATATAAGTCGACCCCCGGCGCACCGGTGACATGCACAGAGTCTCCACCGTCGACACGCCATTTCTCCCCCTTTTCCCCTCTCCTCTCGCCATCTCCCGTTAGCATGGCCGAGCGCTTCCCAGGCGACGGCGTGGCGGCGAACGGCTTCGGCCGCCGCCACCTTCACGAGGACAAAGCTCGGCTCCTCTTCGAGGCCGAGTACCCGGTCCCGTCGGACATGTGGGTGCCCGGGGCGTGGAGAATCAGCGCCGGCTGGGTCCCGGTGCCACCACCGCCCACCGGGGCGGCGCGGCATGCGGAGATCGCGCGTATCCGCGCCTCCCTGCCGTGGGCGGCGAGGGAAGGACCACTGTACGTCCCCGACAGCCTGCTCTGGGAGCCATACTTCCGCCGCCGCCACGCCGAACAGCTCGAGGCCACCAACGGCGTCGTGCCCTCCGGAAGGCACAACTCCGAAGGGCGGCGCCGATGGTGGGGCGTGCCCGGCCGCACGTTGGAGGCTGTCCTCAAGTACATCGAGGGCGGCAACACGCCGAGGCTCGAGTACCCCGCTCCCCCATCCTTCTCTCGCCGACGTGGGAGCTCGTGGACGCCGAGGCGCATGGAGCCCGGGGCGTCCTCCTCCTCGTCCGGCTCTCCCTGCCTCCGCCCCGTCAAGCCGGAGCCCCAGGACACGCATGTCATCCGGCGCACGCGCAGTTTCGGCGTCCGCATCGGCGACTCCACCCCCCCCTCTGGCCGCCTTGTCCTTGTCGCGCCCAAGCCAGAGCCCGGCCTGCCCGCGGAGTACGAGGAGATAGTCTGGCGCGGCTTCTCCGACGAGGAGGCCCTACAGTGGGCGTGGGACGACTACCTCCGCGATGAGATTGTCCGGCGGCGTCGGGCCCTGGAGGAGATAACCGCCCGCAAACGTGGGCGCGAGGACGAACACGGCGTCATGATCCTCGACAGCGACGACGACGAGGACGCCCCCGGACCGTCCAACCCGCCGCGCCAACCGGGGGAGGGGTTGCAGCATGGACGGCGGCAGCGGAGGAGGCGACGACGACGACGACGACGACGACGACAACGACGGCGACTACACGAGGTTCTACAGCCTCCTCGGCATGTAGAACTGCAAGGGCGGCGTGCGGCGAGGAGCAGCCTAGTAGCTTTTTTTGTAAAATATTTTTAAATATGAACGAACTCGCCAAAGTTTGGTTGAATTTGCGCCGTGTTTGTGCCGTAATTTAAAATATGAAAAAAAAAACGTGGGCGCCGCGACTGGGGGCATCACGCCCCCAGCGCGCGGTTTAGCGCCGGTGCGCCCCCAGGGGCAATTTTTAGCGCCTCCTGGGGAGCCAGCGGCTGGAGATGCTCTTACGGTAGAAATAGATCAGGGTCATAGGTTGTTCACTAGTACAAACTCTCTCATAGCAGCGGTAAAACATAAATATAAGTCAACCTATGTGTAATGATCGATCAAACATTATGACACAACATAGCTTATGTTGGGATCACGACATATAGGCAATGTATCCATAATTCCATTACCATTAGACAACCTACAATTGCATCTAATGGTTAATACTCCACCGAAGGTGTCGAAAACCCTTACTCTTGGATGTTGGCCACGCGAATCAAAGTGATATTCCGGTTAACTATCCAGCCGGTCAACTGCAAAAGGCACAACGGAATCACCCAACGCACACTGCTGGTGTGTTTCCTATCCATGAGGAAAGAAGACCAACAAGGTTCATATTTGATTTTTTGTAGAATGGGAGTTGATTACCCAAGAATTTCTTGGTAAGAAAAGAGTGAATTCACCTCACATATTAAGTAATAAAATAACGCATTGTAATAGGATCATCCATAAGTCATTATCAGGATAACAACTCAACTATATTTTATCCTTGCTTAGGCAAATCCGACTAGTTTTTGCACTCTCTCATTGTCACCAAGAGTACTTCACAAATAGGGATCTACTTCATCTAATACACCACTTTCTTTACATATCTTTCATCTAAACTGGCCAATGAATAGACTAATGAAGCACAGAGCAATGAACCACTGTTAATTATCTGACAACTGGTACTCCAAGGATTACCGCATGGTATGTAGGTTTTAGGCCACTGAATGCAAGGGTTTGTAGCATGGGTAACTTTCCCCACAATTGAGAAGCCAAGTTATAAATCCGTAGGCAACATCGCTACCCTCATTCGAGAAACACTTAGAAAGGAATTAAGGATCTATTTATGGTCCCATCTGTTCTAACGAGGTTTCCGATCTCACTAGCTTTCCTAGTTGTAATAATTTATGATCGTACAATGTGTTGGAAGTATTTTAGTATATTCGGAAGAATTAATTGCAGAAAAGAAAATGCATGTAAACATAAGTTGGAGAATCACTTATGTATGAAAATTGGACCAAAGTTCATAGGTTCACTAGTAGCATCTCTCACAGCAATGACCACACATAAGTAGAAGCGTGGATATGTGTCGTGCTCAATGAAACATTCATGAAATATTATAACATGTGTTGGGACCATGGTAGATAAGTAGTAAACTCATAAATTCAGTACACCGACTACCGTCACATCTAATTTCTAAATAATCCATCGATTGTGGTCAAAGCACTCATGAGTTCACCCCCAACTATGAACTAATTGGTTGGGCAGAGGCGTGGAGTGCACGACCAAAAAATTAACTAAAAAATGTTAATGCATGTCACTAGAACTTATATTGTTGGATTCTTATTTGAACATAGTTTTCAATGATATTATTTTTATGATATGTATTAACATTTTTTTAGTTAAATCTATCATCAAAATTTGACACAAAATACGATAGGGACCAATAAACTAGGACTGCATACATACACAGATAAAGTGTAGAGAGCCTTGTGAGGGACCCCATCGGTCCAAAATAATTGAGTTCAAGGATTATCCTGAGACAAACAAGTTAATGTTTGACTATGTGCATAGAAAATGCATTAATATCTGTGATATCAAATATATAAAATGTAAAATATATTTCATAATGAATCCAATAAAGAAAACTTGGTATTGTAGATTGTTGCAGGAATTTCGCGACAACACTCATGATTCGGGGATTTTGTGGAGGCAAGACACATGTGGAAGATATCCCTTGTTCTAGTGGTAACCACTCCTCCTACTTGGATGTTTTTCCCTTGTTTGAGCCAAGTGATTACAAAGAAATTATCTGGCATGTAGACTTAAGTGACTGTCTATGTCTCACACCATTTTCACCTTATATACTACGATGAGAAGGTGGAGTTAGAAGGGCTGTTAAGAGCCATGATGTGATAACGGCCATAATGGCGGCAATTACTAGTGGCATTACCACGTCGCCATAAGAGTCGCCTTGATGGCACTGCAGGTAGCATTTGTCTTGATTGACCACGTCTTAGTCCAATTGGATGGACGCTATGGTGATTTTTCGGATGAGGTTCACGATGCTCCACTGAATGGGCTTCATTGGACTGGCTCAGCGAAGTGATTCTCTTGATAACTACTGGGTCGTTGGTCAGATTGGGCTGAACCCTTGTCACGGGCCTACCCCGGGTGATCCCGCCACCAGTTGCCCACGAGTCCTTCAAGTTCTTGGGGATGGCACTGGCTCCTCAGATGAGGAAGGTTGTCATGGGGAACCTGGCTACGATCATTATCGGGTCTCCTGGAGACAGGCCTTCACTACAATTATGTTGAGGGTGCCCGGAGATTAACACTAATGTCTACATAAGTGGCAACTGCAGGAGTAGTGGGGCGCATGTTGCGCCACTAATCCTGATTGTTCAGCGCTTATCACGGTAATATAAAGATGGGGGGAAGAGTGGTAAACCCCACATTCTGCCTTCCTCTTTTTGCTTCTTCCTCGTGACTCCATTGAGATCCTTGATCTCCACTTTCACCATTGATACGTACGTGATCTTTGCGTTCCTGGATTCCTCCTGAGAACATGAGAGGATGAAGAAGCTGAATGTCGGCGCATTCCAAGGCCACGGGAAAAGCTTTATCCACGCAACCCAGGCCGCCGAGCGGAACCAAAAGAGGGACGGCACCGCCGAGGAGCCGACGAAGAAGAAGGCCAACAAGACCATCGGCAAGTGGTTCCCCTCAGCCGCATCAGAGGCGGAAGATAGAAGGATGAAGAAGAAGGGCTTATTTCCGACAAACATAATATATTGGATACCCGCAAAGGGAGAAGCCCTTCCAACGCTGGTCACCGACGAGCGCGCGCTCCATCAAGATTTTTCGGCCCTGGGCTTGGTTTCCCCTGCACAAGTTCATACAGGTACTCGTATTTTTCTTTGGATGTCAGCTTCATTACTTCACGCCAACCCGGAGTTCTCCACATTGCCAGCTTCATTATCTTCTACGAGTGCATTCTCGGGACGGCTCCTCGCTTTGAGTTATTCCACCATTTCTTCTGCATTCGGGTGCATACTAGTGACAAGGCCATTCGCAACCTCGGAGGGCTGAGCCTTCAGCTGGGGCCGTCCTCCAAATTCTTCCTTGTGCCGTTTTCCAAGTGTCTATGAGCGTGGCACAAGAACTGGCTTTACATCTCCGGCCTCAGCAGAAGCCTGTCGGCCTTCGTCGGTGGGGCTCCGAGGCGACTTCGCTCCTGGGATTCCCTTGACGCCCTTTCCAAAGATTCCCAGTTGCTTCTTGATGCCACAGCGCACATGAAGATCGACAGCTTGGAACGGATCCACATCTTGAGGACCTCGGTGCAATGTCATGTTCTCCTACTGCAAACCCAGGAGGCGCTAATGTATTCGTACAAGGGGTAAGAGGATCCCATGCGGGTTTCCCCTGATGAGCTCAAGGAGGAGGAGGAGGTCTATTCTCGGATTAGTATTTCGACCGGCGTAGATGCCGACACGGTTTTCATGGAGGTCAAGGTGGAGCCCTTCTACCATGACGCTCCCATGAGAGAGGTATGCTTCTTCTTCGTCGCTCTCTTTTGGGCGTGACTACCAAATTTCCTCTTCTGAACCGTTTGTGTCTCGCAGGGCATCGCAGATTTCATCGATTTTTGATCGGAGCCCCCGCTTTCGGGCCAGGAGCTCGACCCAGTCATGTTGGGGCTGCTACAGCCTGCGTTGTTGGAGGTCCCATAGGAGGTTAAGACCTCTCCCAAGAAGAGGGGTGTGGTCACCACGACCTCCATAGATGGCGAAGAGGGCGAGCCGGACAACAAGGCTGCCCTTGATGATGATGTTACCCCTCCTCTCGAGCAGGGGAGATTCTACTTGTAAGTTGTGGGGTCAACTGCCCCACAACTTTTTGATTGGAAGTCTAGTTCTATTTGTATTTGTGTAAAAATTAAAATATTTAGAGAGATTAGTGCACTTGAACCCATAGTTTTTTGGTGCGGGCACCACCATTGATCTCGAGGATAGCTACACTGGTACAGTGAGCTGATATACAAATGGTTTTTAACCCCATTTTGCGACAGCATTTTAAACCGTCGCCTAGTGAGTGTGGACGATAGGGGGTCCTTTCCACACGACCCAGAAACCATCGGAGATAGGGAGTGGCAATGCATACGTTTTGCATAACTAAGCGTATGCGTTGCCGGTATGTATCCCAAACGCGAGTTTTCAGACAACTGTTTGTGATATCTCGCATACCTCAAACGCTCCATTCTTGCTACTCTTGTGTGCTCACATTACCATCGCAGTCGGACTTCTATGGTTTTACCTTACCAGGCGCAATCCAGGCTTTTTCCAGGCACACATACCAAACTGGCTCTACGTTTATGATTCACGTCACATCACAAACAGTTCATGATTGTATACGTGTATAGTAAGGCTACAATCACACACATTTAATTTTCTAGAACCATTTGTGATATTGTCTGACGTCACACACGATTTGCAAATGGCAACTGTGTGCATGGTTACACATGTTTCCTCTCCATGAACTGTGTCGGATTATGATGTATATCACACACGATGTGCTTTTATAGACCGTGTGCGCGTAATGACCTACATAGCACATTTTTACCCTAATTTAATTGCTGCTATTTAAAATTGTACCAAATTTCAATTTAAAAGTATGCTATAATTTCATTCATATCCATCAGGTTCAACAACCAATGCATTATTCGATTCACAGGTACATATGTTCAAGAATTACATATAAAAAAGAATTATATTAGCACCAAATAAAGAATGATGAAGCAGGGTTGTATACTTGTACTATTAAAGATGGTAAAGAAAGAGGCGGGGGACATTCTGGTTGTTGAATAAGGTGAAGAGAAATGCCCCTATTGTGCCCTCCATGCACATGGCACGCACGACTCTAGTCCAACCCCTTGTGATGGTCGACTGCCAATCATGTAGTTTGAGAGGTAATCTTAAGTAACTGCATCGGAAACCACTACAAAGGAAAAAAGATTCAGACATTTCCATCTAACACAACTCATTATGGATAGTAAAATGAAGGCTATAGAGTTCTTACTTACCATGTTGCAGTTCATTGTTGTCTTTCATAAAGTGTAAACAAATAGTTTTATTGAAATCATTTACCCATTTTAATATATCAGTTTCCTCATTTGATGATGGTTCATGAATATCTCGTCCCCCCATACGCAGAAAGGGTCAAAGCATGGAACTTTGCCAATGACATACGTACATAAAAGCACCAAGTTGATATTAGAAGTTAAACAACAATTGCACAATGATATAGTACAACATTCTCTCCGTCCCATTATATTAGATCTTATTGCATCCAATATACTCACATATTGGATGAAGTAACATCTTATATTACAGGGCGGATGTAGTTTATTACATTGTTACAAATATCGGTCGATTAACTGCAGTTAACTGTTGTTGTTGTTGTTGTTGTTGTTGTTGTTGTTGTTGTTGTTGTTGTTGTTGTTGTTGTTGTTGTTGTTGTTGTTGCTGCTGCTGCTCTTACAGGTATATCTAGACATCATCAAAACATTAAGGTAACACTCTTCCTTGTTGCTATGTAGCCTGGGATTGCATATTTAGTCATTCAGTACAATGCATGTTGCTATGTAGCCTCGGATATATTAAATGTGGCCCTAGTACCGATAAATGGGTTATAAATATATTCAGTGAAATGTCTGATTTGATGATTATTCCCTTATCAGCCCCCGGGCTATATGGTACCAGCTACCGATATCATGAACAATGAGTATATATAAGCAATGCGACGAAACTAACCTCGACGGAAAGCAGCACTTGTTCCCAATATTGTCATGTGTGAGTACATCTAAAGGCATATTAAGCACAACAGGCTAAACATCAACCAAATATATTCATGATAGACAATATAATCTACAAATGATAGCTTCAGTGTGCAGGTTTAAGCATGTTAGTTAAGCAAAACAAGAAGTGGAAAGGTGTGTTCACTGCAACAGGCATACCATTTAAAAACAAGCAAATATAGTCATTCAAACTCATATTGTGCAGGTCTAAAGTACACTAGTTATTGTTAAAAAATGGAAAAGCGTGTTAACTGCAACATCCTTAAGAGCAACCAAATATCGTAATTCATAGTGCTATGGTTAAAATTGTTATTGATGAAATTGAACTGCACGGCAAATAGTTGCACATATAGAGCATCACATTGTGAATAACTGAAATAAACAAGGCATAAGGCCATCTCCAGCCGATCCCCTAAAAGTTAACGGACTAAAACCCTTACTGGAGTATATATATACTCCAGCAATTTTTGGCCATTTTTAGTCGATCCCCTAAACTTAACATTGTAAACTTCAATTTGATCAAGTTCAAAGCAGGTTCAACCAAAAATAGCATGCATTCAAACATAAATATAGATAGTTTTGCATAATCGAACATAAAACATAAATTTAAACTAAACTAAACTATGTTCGGTCGAAGTGGAGGTCGAGCCAATTCTTCCTTGTCAGGTACGATGTGCCGCGAGCCGGGTTCGGGCCGGTGCCGTCATCGGGGTCGTTGGGGAAGACACTCCTTCACTCATCGATGTCGATCTCCTCGTCCTCGACGCCCTCCGCGCCGCCGTCCTCGATGCATTCGAACTCTTCATCGAGGAGGGCATATAATTCTTCGTCATAGATGGGGTAGTTAAGTTGCGCTCCGGAAAGTTTTTCATTAAAGTATGCGATGGTGCGCTTCTCTTGCATCAACACACCTTCAATGCCATTACCACTTGCATCGCAATGTACCTCAAAAGGTTTATAAAAGTTGGGTAATGCAAGCAAAGGGGTATGCGTAAGCAAACTCTTAAGCTCTTGAAATGTTATATCTTGGGATGGTCCCCAAACAAATGGTGCATTCTTTTTTCTCAAAGCATGTAAAGGCGAAGCAATGGTGCTAAAATCCTTCACAAAGCGGTGATAAAATACGGCTAAGCCAAGAAAAGTACGCACTTGTTGCAAGTTTGTGGGTTGGGGCCAAGTTATAATAGCTTCAATTTTAGTTTCGTCTACATGCACACCTTTAGAAGACACAATGAATCCTAGGAATACAAGCTTGTCAACACCGAATTTGCATTTCTCCATGTTAGCATAGAGTTTGTCTTTTTGAAGAGTTTGCAAAACACTTCTAAGGTGTGTGATGTGATCTTTGAGCGGCTTGCTAAACACAAGAATGTCGTCAAAGTAGACCACTACAAATACTCCAATATATGGTCTAAGGACAAAATGCATGACACGCATGAAAGTACTGGGTGCTTTGGATAAGCCCGTTGGCATAATAAGCCGTTCATATAAGCCAAATTTGGTCTTAAATGCAGTTTTCCATTCATCACCCTCTTGTATGCGGATTTGATAATAGCCACTCTTAAGATCAATCTTAGAGAAAATTGTGTCTCCTCTAAGCTCATCTAGCATTTCATCTAATCATGGAATGGGGTGACGATATCTAATGGTGATAGAATTGATGGGACGAAAATTGAAACACATTTGATAGGTACCATCTTTCTTAGGGATAAGGATTACCGGACCGGCACAAGGGCCCAAACTTTCACGTACATGGCCAGTGTCGATGAGTTGTTGAACTTGGCGTTGGATCTCCTTAGTTTCTTCGGGGTTGATGCGGTAGGGTTCCTTGTTGGTAAGTGGTGCTCCGGGTATGAGGTCGATGTGGCGCTAGATGCCTCGAAGAGGAGGTAGTCCCAGAGGTAGCTCATCGGGAAAAAACATCTTGGAATTCCTACAACAAACGAGACAACACTAAAGGTAGAGGTGGTGAGGTATTAGTTTGTTCCGCTTCACCTTTGCATAAGAGCACAAAGTGAAGAACACTCGATGGGTTCTCACACACTTCTCTCATCTCACTTTTGGTGGCAAAAACCACTGGCTGTTTCTTGTTGCTCATCATGGAGGCACATGATTTAGGAGGTGGCAAACGGACATAGGTACCACATCACATTCCAAGGTGTCCTCATAGGCTCCAATATTGAAGGATATTTGCATGGTGTGCTTGACGCGAATGGTGCCGGAGTCGCTAAGCCATTGGACCTTGTAAGGATGAGGGTGCTTCATCTTGACCAATTGTAGCTTGTCGCATAGCTCTTCACTTGCCAAATTGTGGCAACTTCCTCCGTCAATGATGACCTTCACAGAACGTCCATTGATGACCGCTTTGGTATGGAAGATGTGGCAATGTTGGTCCTCATCTTGTTGGTGTTGAAGCCACAAGACCTTGGAGACAACGAGAGTGGGGCTCGGATTTTCACAAAAGACTTTATTGTCTTCATCCTCATTCACTTGACAGTGCATGGCCACGTGCTCAAGCGCTTCCATTTCTTCATCGATCATAGAGTAATATGTGTCATCGTCGTTGATGATCATGGTGCGTCTTGTTTGGCACTCAAAGGATTTGTGGCCTCGTCCTTGACATTTGAAGCATTTTATGGAGCTCGTCTTGGAGGTATCTTCGATAGGAGTTGTAGATGATGAAGATCTCGACTTGAAGTTGCTTCTAGTAGGAGGACGACTTGATGATGTCAAAGTCTTGTAACTTGGCTTGTCGCCGATGCTTGTAGGAGGTTTGGTTGAGGTAGGAGGCGCCAAAGTCGTTGGTGCTTGGTTGTATGAGTCATCGTTCTTGGAAGGGTACTTGGAGTACTTGTAGTCCTCTTGTACTTGTCCCTCCGCCTTGGTGGCTTGGTGCACTAGCTCAATGAGGTTGGAGTAGGGTTGGAAGTCAGCGATTTTCTTGATAGGATGGTTGAGGCCATTCAAGAATCTTGCCATAGTTTGTTTCTCGTCTTCCATGACATTAGCTCGAATCATGGCAATCTCCATCTCCTTGTAATACTCTTCAACGGACTTGGTGCCTTGCTTGAGAAGTTGCAATTTCTTGAATAAGTCGCGGCTATAGTGTGTTGGCACGAAGCGCGCTCGCATGACATCTTTCATTTGGTTACATGTTGTGATGGGTGGTTCGCCTTTGGCTGCCCATCTCTCAATGACTTGCTCCCACCAAATAAGAACATAATCTTGGAGCTCAAGAGATGCCATGGCGATCTTCTTTTCCTCTTCATAGTTGTGGAGACGAAAGATCTTGTCAACTTTCAATGCCCATGAGAGATAGTCTTCAGGATCATTGCTTTCGGAAAACTTTGGCATGTTGAACTTGAGCTTGCTGTAGCGGTGCTCTCCATTATGCGCTTGCCTATTGTGATGACGTCCTTGACATGGAGGATTGTCAACCTCATGTTGCTCTTGGCATGGAGGATTCTCATGTTGCTCTTACCGAACTTATGGTTATTGTCGAGGTTGTTGCTCTTGCCGAGCTTGTGGAGCTTGGCGTTGCAATCGTGCTTGATATCACCACTCTGGTAATTCATCATGAAGTGCTTCTTCTTCTTCACGAACACGTCGGTTGCGGTCGGTGATGGCATGATTTGTGTCTCAGAAGGCAGGTTGCACTGCAAGGGCTTGTGCTTCATGTAGTTGTTGTTCTTGACGTAGAGCGTCGGCGTCTTCCTTAACTTGGTGTTGGCATTGACATTCTTGCATTTGATCTTGTTGGCGTTGGTGTTCTTGCGCTTGCTCGTGTTGGCGTTGGTGTTGCCTTTCTTGTGCTTGCTGGATGGTAGCTTGATTTAGACGATGCTGGCGTTCTTGCTCTTCAAGTTTCTCTTGTGAACCATTCCCATGTAGAGGATTTTGGTTTGCTTGACGGTCTTGGCATGCGGCTCGATGAGAAGTGTTTGATGTCGGTGTACTTGAGCCGGTGAAGGAATCGGAAGAATGACGAGTTGAGCGGCTTCGTCTATGTGATGACGAAGTGGAAGAAGATCGATTGACCATCAAAGTCCGTAGCTCTTCCATTTGAGTAGTCATGTTGGCATTCAGATCTTCCATGTGATGTGCAAGAGTATTGTCGAAGTATTCTCTTGTTCGCTCTTCGGAATGCCTCAAGTCGATGGCGAGTAACTCAATGCGCTCGTTCATGGCTTCATTCCCTTGGTGTAGAGCTCGTTGCTCACCAAAAAGGTGAACCTTGGTGACGTAGTTGTTCGGTTCTTGATGCTCATCAAATAGCGGGTTTGAAGATGTAGTTGGCCTATCCATCATCGCAAGCAAATATGTGAGCTAGAGAAAGGAAGAACTAGACCAACTGTACCTTATCCGATATTGAAGATGGGTCAATGATCACTCAATAGAGTAGTAAGGAAATAGCACAATTGGTACCAATTCTTGTCGATTCTCACACCTACACAAGTAAAGCCTTTGGAGGATCTCGATTAGGATGGTGGTACAAAATTTATGCAACTGCTAGCAAGACTCAATGATGTTGAAAATGATTTACAAATTTGCAAATGCAACAAGTAGACCAATAGCAAAAAGAGGCACATGGAAACACACGCATGGATAGATAAATGTGGTTGTGAAACCAAGGAGTGAACGGAAAATGTGGAATCCACGGAAAATGCTCTTGTCACACAACACTAGAGAGGCGCTAATCAATTTCTCAATAGGCGGATACGAACTTGTGCACTACCTATAAGATACAAAATGTAGCGACTTCCTATCACAAGTATGTTATGTATGTATGATGTTCCGGTGCTTTAACACTAGATGATCCAAAATGATCGAGTATGATACCATATGATATATGGTGATGAACTATGATATGATGCTATGGTTGTTGCTTAGAAGCTTGTTTGAGTTTCTTTTGCTTAAAAGCTTTTTGGATCATTCTCTCTTTTGAGCTCTTTCTTTGGCCACTTCTGCAAACTTCAAGAACCAAGATAGCAATTGTGTATGCAGGAACAACCTTGTGACTCAAGATATGATATGGGGTATGTATCTATGAACACTAAAGTGCACAAGTAGCGTGGCCCGGCAATACTCAAATGGCTAGTCTCGACATTAAAGTTACGCAAAATGGGCTATGGGGTGACAATGCAATGGCAATGGAGTACTCAAAGAGTCATTGATGTTACCATCCTTGCTTACTGTTGTTGTCAAGTCGATGTGATCTTTGATGAGGACGAAGGCGTGGTTGGTGTCGTAGGGCACGGTTTCCAGTACGTTGGCGAAGATGTCGTTGCTCCATGGAAAAAGTTGTCGAAGTTGCGGAAGCAGTAGAAGATGCGTAAACTCTTTGTCTAGGCCGAAAGGTCCGGGCAAGATAGAAGTTCCAGAGTCCGGAAGTTCCAGGATGGCCGGAAGGTCCGGTGGCCGAACATTCCAGGCGGGGTCGGAAGTTCCGGTGGTCACGAAAACAGATAAACAGGGAGATTTCAGATCTGGATTTGGGCGGAAAAAATTGGAGAAAAACTCAAATCGGACGGGGAAAAGAAAAATTATGGGAGTAGGGAATGGTGGGGAAGCTAGATCTACGTGGTACACACGAAATCCATGGATCAAATCCAACAAAACATCATCAAACCAACAAATCACAAAAAAATGGTATGTCTATTTTTGTGGAGATTTTCAAAATTGGGCAAAACAAAACAAAATTAATTAGTATTGAAAAAGAGGTTGGGGGCTCTGAAATCATGATCAACCAAAGCTCATGATACCATATGATACGGGGCTAACCCGGTGTAGATCGATCTTTCACGATTGGAGGGATCCCCAAGAATGAACACGAAGAACACGAGGGGAAAACGCGAGGGGAAATGAGAGAAAACAGTCAAATCAACAAGAAACAATCACACATGTGCTAGATCCAAACACACAACGAGATACATGATCCAAATTCAACAAAGGACGATACAAGAGGTAACTAGTTCATCTCCATAAGGACGCCTTGAATCCTAGAAAGATCTTCCCGTGAGGGGCCTTGAATCCACTTGGGGGATCTTCTCCGGAGAGGCCTCGGTCTCTTGTGGAGTCATTAGCAAGTGGATGAGCACAACTCTATCTCTCAAATGAGATAAACATGTGCTAACCCTAAAATGGAGGTAGGAGAAGAGTATATATAGTCTATGGGGTGGAGGGGTACATGGGCCTCGGCCAGAGTCACTGCGCACAGGCAGGGCCAGAAGTTCCGAGTGCCGGAGGTTCCAGGCCAAGTTCCAGGCTGGTTCTGGCCTAACCAGAGCGTTGGCACGGTTAGAGCTGGGCTGAAGTCCGGGGGCCGGAAGTTCCGGGCCGGCCGGTTGAAGATGTAGTTGTCCTATCCATCATCGCAAGCAAATATGTTAGTTGGAGAAAGTAAGAACTAGACCAAATGTACCTTATCTGATGTAGAAGATGGATCAATGATCACTCAATAGTGTAGTAAGGAAATAGCACAATTGGTACCGATTCTTGTCAATTCTCACACCTACACAAGTAAAGCCTTTGGAGGAGCTCAGTTAGGATGGTGGCACAAAATTTATGCAGTTGCTAGCAAGACTCGATGATGTTGAAAATGATTCACAAATTTGCAAATGCAACAAGTAGACCAATAGCAACAAGAGGCACACAGAAACACACGCACAGATAGATAAATGTGGTTGTGCAACCAAGGAGTGAGCGGAAAATGTGAAATCCATGGAAAATGCTCTTGTCGCACAACACTAGAGAGACACTAACCGATTGCTCAATAATCCTAAATTTTGTGCGTGTTGTGATCATGATATATAAGCAGTAAATCCTAAATTCACGCTGACTACCATCACATCTAAAGCTCAATAATCCACCGAATGTGCTCGAAACACTCCTGAGTTCACCCCAATTATTAACTAACTAGCTGGACAAAGGCGTGGAGCACATGACCCGTTGTTGATTAGTTTGTAGCTTCAATTATTATTCCTTGTGTCTATGTTGATAGTCCATCATATTCCGGTAATAAAATTATATATATATTTCCAGTAGTCGGCATATTAATGGGAAGGACTATGTTTTTATGTGAGAACAATATATATAATTGATATATTTTCAATATCTTAGCTATGTGGCAAACATGTGTGGAAGAACAGAGAAATAGAACAGGGCTCACACTGGCTTATGATATTACATTACATATCTAGATGGCATACGTCCACGGATAAAGAGTAGAGAGCCTAGTGAGGTACCCCTTCGTTCCAAAGTAATTGAGTTCTAGGATTGTCTTAAGGCAAAGAAGTTAAAGTTTGACCAAGTGCATAGAAAATGTGCTAATTTCTATAATATCAAATATATAAAATGTATTTCGTAATTAATATAATAAAGATAACTTGTTTTTTAGATTGTCACAAGTATTTTGCAGCAATACTCATGATTTGGGGATTTTATGGAGGCAAAGGCACACGTGGAAGATGGCCCCTGTTCTAGTGGTAACACTCCTCCTATTTGGATGTTTTCTCTTGTTTGAGCCAAGTGATTATGCATGTAAACTTATGTGACTATGTCTATGCCTCACACCATTGTCACATTATATACTACGGTGAGAAGGTGGAGTTACAAGGGTTGTTAAAAGCCATAATGTAATAACAACCATAATGGCGGCAATTACTACTGGCTTTACCACATCGCCATAAGAGTCATCTTGATGGCGCAGCGGGTAGCATTTGTGCTGATTGAACACGTCTTGGTCCAGTTGGATGGTAGTTGTGGTGATTTGTCGGATGAGCTTTGTGATGAGTTCAATCATGCGGTGCTCTATATCCCAGTGAAAGAAGGAGACAAGACACGTATTTGTATTGTAGCCGGTAAGGGTAAAACGACAGGGTTTATTCATATTGATTGGGTTTACTTTGTCTACATCATGTCATCTTGCTTAAGGCATTACTCTATTTTTCATGAACTTAATACCATAGATGCATGTTGGATAGCGGCCGGTTGGTGGAGTAATAGTAGTAGATGCAGGCAGGAGTCGTGATGTCTATATACATGATCATTGCCTTGAATATCGTCATAACTATGCGTTTTTCTATCAATTGTCCGATAGTAATTTGTTCACCCTCCCTATGTTATGTGCTCGAGAGAGAAACCTCTAGTGAAAACTATGGCCCCGGGTCTACTTTAATCATATTATAAAAACCAAAATTCCTTTGTTGCAATTTTCATTTTTTATTTTGTTTTGCAATTTATCCATCTACCTATACAAGATTTAATCCTTACAGGTAACGAGTTCAAGGGGATTGACAACCCTCTTGCCTGTGTTGGGTGCAAGTATTTACTTTCTTGTGTGCAGATGTTGTTCACGAGGATTTGCGTGATTCTCCTATTGGTTCGATAAACCTTGGTTCTCACTGAGCGAAATACTTACCTCTACTATATTGCATATCCCCTCCTCTTCAGAGAAAATCCCAACGTGGCTCACAAGTAGCAAGGACTAACAGATATTATGTTGTATGTTAGCTCCATTGCAGTCATCTTATACTTTCCATACTTCACATCGGCCAACATACGCATCAACTGTCTATTGCAAGAGCATTTATCAAGATTAGTAATTCAACGATACTTCTGGAAACTATATTGAGTGCACTCAGCAACTCCTACAAAAGATAAGCTTCTCTTTGCATCTAGATACTGGCCTTGAGCAATATATTCAGGTGGGGCTACCCTAAATCTAAAATTCATGATCCCTAGAAAGTGTATGAACTCAAACTTCTCTATCATTGACCACTATCTTATAAAAAAAACTACTTAGATATTTTGTGGAAACGATACTATCATATTTGGCACAGGAAATAACTTCACGGTTAAGTTTCTTTGTTATAATTTTACTGACATATCTGTATAAAGATTACTGGTACTTAGGGAAATCAGATTGGTGCACTCACAACTCCTGAAAAGGCAAGCTTCTCTCTATTTGGGTTGGTTACAACTCTCCATCACCGGGGATATTGCTACATCGTGGTGGTGGTTGGAGACAACATGGAGGGTGTCTATATATACAAATAAATAGATGCGCTGATGGAGGCCTATTTTGCCATATACTTGTCCAAAACTTGTATATGTAACTGTATCACGAGCTGCTAGAGATGCTCTAAATTAGCAAGTTGAAAATATGGATACACCGGTAAAACAAAATGAAGGGGGTACAGTACTATGCTAATCATGATATAGAGAACTCTACGTTGGGTAAAGGGAACGGGGGTACAATAATACTAGTGTAGTATATAACAACACACAGTCCACAAAGTAAAATAAACTAAAAGTACAATACACCATCGAATCACCACACAGAAAAGTTGGGCCACTCCAAGGCATGGATGGCTTTATTTAATACTGCTAACTAATGCATGCATCTTCACATCAGATGCGCTCTTGTGTGGCTTCAAATTGGAAATTATAGTTGTTCATACCAGTGAACAGGCCATCATCCATCTTGTAGGTAACAACCTCTCCTGTAATCAGAATGTCCCTCTGAGTGTAGGAGAACGGGACGTCAATAGAACCCTGAGTCGCAGCCGCTCTGATTGTCACCTTGGTCATCGGAGGCACCACAGCCTGGTAGGAGGCCTCTTGTGATGTCGTTGTCTGAATGGATGACCCCCATTCGTACTCTGAGTTGAATTCAGTGGATACCTCAACCTTCCCTTCTGCTATGACCGGGATCCCGGCTCTTAACTTGGTCGTGACACCGATCTTGAGGCTAACAGTCGAGCTCCAGGTCTTGCCCTGCGTCTCCTCGTATTTCAGGGTCAGGGTCTTGGCATGTGTTTCGTTGGTGTCATTGGTTGAAGTCATGCTGGGAGAGGTAAGAGGCTTCTCGCCGTAGATCCTAGCTTCGGAGAGCTTGAACTCCACGCCATAGACCTCTCACGAAAGTACGGCTTCTTCCACCCGTAACCTTGCTTCAAGGGTGATGGTATCGACGGCGGCGTTAAGGCAGCTTGTCTTCTTGTCGGCAGTTAGCCTCTTGCAGTACCTGGAGTTTCCCAGGTTCTGGAGACCGATGTAGTCGGGCAACATGACCACCCTGAAGAGTGTGTCACGGTCTCTGCTGCTGTTGTCAGTGGAGTCAGCCCAGATCCAGTTGGGGCTGAGCCTCCAAAACCTGTTGAAGTGGTTAGATTTTATGCGCACATTCCCATTAGCGTAGTTGGGGAAAATAGTGTTGACCACAGTTGAATCTGCAATATCAGATGATGAGAATTCCAGGTAATTGCGTTTCTGGATAATCCTCGCCCGGAGGTACATGTCATTGTCGCCTTTAAAAGCAACATATTTGGGCAGTACCAATTGCTTCGATAGATCAATGGCGGAGAAGTCATGAAGAGATTTCACTTGATCAACTGCTTTTTCATGCCCTTCGGTTCCCAGAAACAGGTAGGCTTCTTCAGTTGTCCCCTTTTCCTTGGTCATATCAGATTCAGAGCTTGTTGTCTGCTGAGGACGGAAGAACCTGCATGCATGTGTTTCCAGCCTATTAGAATGAGGACTACTAGACCAAGCAGCTATCGGTGTTGATCTTTTTTCGTTTTCTTTTTCCTCCAAGACATTACTCGCTCTGTCCCATTATATAAGAGCGTTTTTGTCAGTACTGTCAAAACCGATCTTATATTATGAGACGAAAGGTAGTAATTATTAATTGATTCTGCGTGGAGGCTTTGTCCAATACAATTTTAACAAAAAAATATACTGTTCCAGACAGAGTGAGTAGTAGACATAGAATGATTGGTAAATTAACGTGTAGACAGAAGAGATAGATGGTACTGTACGTACCTGATGGATAGATTATTGTCCGTGTCCGCGAGAGGGATGGGCTCAAAAAGCGTGCATGACGGCTTGGACAGGTCGTCCTCCGGTTCATTGACGATGCCAATGATCCAGTGGCCGCTGCCTTCACCGACATGTTTGGCCACCCAGTACTTGTTGTTGTGGCAGCACCTGACGTGCAGGAGCCCGTCGTGCTCCTTGGATGGCTCCAGGTAGAATCTAGTGTACGGGCTTGCAAGGACATCGACGTCGTCGGCACCGTGGCTCAGCTCCTCGAAGAACTTGCCTCCGCCGGCGCTCTCCTCGCTCCCTGCTTGCACGCTACCTAGGTACTTGCCGGTATGCTTTGACCGGAAAGCAACGCATTTCGGTGAACCCGTCACTGGAAACATCTCTTCAACTATCTGTGTGTGTGTGTTGTGTGTGTGTGTGTGTGTGTGACTATCTAAGTTGTGCATAGCAGCTATATATACTGCTGCCGTGCTGCCGCTTAACGTATACATGCAACTCACGTGCGAGAAAACGAGAACATCATCCTTTCCTGTACAAGTTCTATGAATCCAGGAGACCAACCTCATCCTTCCAGATCTCACCTAATAATTCATTTTCTTGGTCACGGACCATTTGGCACAAATTATAGCCATTCAGCAGAATAGTTTCCTTGTTTTGCGCGTGTGCCAAGTGATCTATCTACGAGTAGTACGAGTGCCAAAGTGATTTGGAGCGGCTCAGCTGGCGCGGCAAGCCAAGAGCAAATGACAGCAGCTAGCCGACACACCGGCCGTATTTTGATTCCTTTCTCTCGTTGGTCCTCCACTGGCCCATCCACACGGGTTGCACACCCTCTCCGCTCTCACTACAAACACGTTGCATGCATGCATGCATGGCTTTCATAGGTGGTTGGAGAGTTTTCTTACGGTAGAAATGGATCAGGGTCATAGGTTGTTCACTAGTACAAAATCTCTCATAGCAGCGGTAAAACATAAATATAAGTTTACCTATGTGTAATGATCAATCAAACATTCATGACACAACATAGCTTATGTTGGGATCACGTCCTACAGGCAATCTTATCTTATATTTACTAATTGAAGGCACCATACGAGACACCACATTAAACCGTGAAACTAAAGAAAATTGACCGTCCATTTAATATATAATGTATTTGTAGCCATTGGATGAAAGCGTGAGGCGTGCTCTCTTATCCCATCTACAAGAGTCGTTTTCCATTAGGACTCTCTCTCTCTCCCTTGAATAATAAACGTGAGGCCTGCTCTCCTATCCCAACCCAAGTGTGATTCACTAGGACTCTCCATTCCCTTGAATAAGGAAAAAAAAGGAAATCTGAGACATGGACTCTGGAGTCCTGATAGTATATATATTTGACGTGACATAAGTGGCAATAAATCATACGTGCAAAACATATAAGCAAAGGGAAAAAAGGATGCAAGTGTGATATATCGGCAATCATCTGGCTCTGCAAAATATGGGAGCGCACGGAGCCACGCTTTGGCGACTCCGAGAAAATAGGTTGCGGGCCGCTCACCTGCGGAGCGGAGAGCTGCCGAACACGCTCATAGTTTCCTGTAGCTTCATAGATACAAGTGTGATATATCGTTGAGAGCCAAAATAGATTCTTACGTGCGTACATAGTGCATGTAGGTCTATAGACTTTAAATGTGTTATTCCACCACTACGTCCAGAGTCCATACTGTGTTTCAGAACTAATATTATTTTTTATGAAGTGATAGTTAATATTAAAGGTCCATTGTTTGGGCATACATTTTGGTTAAGATATTTTCCCAGAAATTATAATAAAAAAAGATTTTTACGTACATGAATTATCTACTCCATGATGTAGAATATATAGTGCTACATGTACATGTCTATATCTTTAATCCACACTAATAAACATTAAATAGATAAATATCAACTCACATTCTTTTACATTGCATATAACTCTGAGATCTTTTGCAATCACACGAGAACAATGTGTATATATCATTGTGAACATTCGGTTTTTCAAAAATAATAATGAGACATTGGTTCAAGGGTTATAACTCCTATTAGCCATATGTCTAACTAATAAAAATAATTCATGGCACTTTTAATGACAATTCAAGAAACCATCTTATTACCGTCAGACATTTTGTATCATACAAAAAATTGAACATAGTAAGAACTTCAAGAACGTCTTATTGTTGTCAGATATTTTGTATCGTACAAAAAACATGAAGTAGTAGGAACTAAGAAGTGCTAGCCCGTGCAGAGGCACGAGTTGACGACTAGTGTATCCATAATTTCATTACCATTAGACAACCTACCATTGCATCTAATGGTTAATACTCCACCGAAGGTGTCGAAAACCCTTACTCTTGCCTGTTGGCCACGCGAATCAAAGTGATATTCCGGTCAACTATCCAGACGGTCAACTGCAAAAGGCACCATGGAATCACCCAGCGCACACCGCTGGTGTGTTTCCTGTCCACGAGGAAAGAAGATCGACAAGGTTCATATTTGGCTGTTTGTAGAATGGGAGTTGATTACCCAAGAATTTCTTGGTAAGAAAAGAGTGAATTCACCTCACATATTAAGTAATAAAATAGCGCATTGTGAAAAGAATCATCCATAAGTCATTATCGGGATAACAACTCAACTATATTTTATCCTTACTTAGGCAAATCCGACTGAGTTTTGCACTCTCTCATTGTCACCAAGAGTACTTCACAAATAGGGATCTAATTCATCTAATACACCACTTTCTTTACATATCTTTCATCTAAACTGGCCAATAAATGGACTAATGAAGCATAGAGCAATATACAACGGTTAATTATCCGACAGCTGGTACTCCAAGGATTGTCGAATGGTATGTAGGTTTTAGGCCACTCAATGCAAGGGTTTGTAGCATGGATAACTTTCCCCACAACTGAGAAACCAAGTTATAAATCCGTAGGCAACATCGCTACCCTCATTCGAGAAACACTTAGAAAGGAATTAAGAATCTATTTATGATCCCATCTGTTCTAACGAGGTTTCCAATCTCACTAGCTTTCCTGGTTGTAATAATTTATGATCGTAGAATGTGTTGGAAGTATTTTAGTATTTTCGGAATAATTAATTGCAAAAAATAAAATGCATGTAAACATAAGTTGGAAAATCACTTACGTATGAAAATTGGACCAAAGTTCATAGGTTCACTTGTAGCATCTCTCAAAGCAATGACCACACATAAGTAGAAGCGTGGATATGTGTCGTGATCAATCAAACATTCATGAAATATTATAGCATGTGTTGGGACCATGGTAGATAAGCAGTAAACTCATAAATTCAGTACGCCGACTACCATCACATCTAGTTGCTAAATAATCCATCGAATGTGGTCAAAGCACTCATGAGTTCACCCCAACTATGAACTAATTGGTCGGGCAAAGGCGTGTAGCGCACGACCAAAAAATTAACTAAAAAGGGTTAATGCATGTCACCAGAACTTATATCGTTGGATTCTTATTTGAACGTAGTTTTCAATGATATTATATTTTATGATATGCATTAACATTTTTCAGTTAAATCTATTATCAAAATTTGACGCAAAATACGATAGGGACCAATAAACCAGGACGGAGGTAGTAGATGGCATACATACACAGATAAATTGTAGAGAGCCTAGTGAGGGACCCCTTCATTCCAAAATAATTGAGTTCTAGGATTGTCCTGAGGCAAACAAGTTAAAGTTTGACTATTTGCATAGAAAATGTGCTAATATCTATGATATCATATATATATATATATATATATATATATATATATATATATATATATATATATATATATATATATATAGGGAAAATCCATCCTACCACCCGGTGGTAGTTACCCCACATATCTCATATACTACCATGTGGTACTATATATACTATTTTATTATTTTAAATATGTTTATATAATATATCTAAGATATTTCAAAGCAAGTTACATGAAAAAATTGCATATGAGCCCATAGTTTTTGTTATATTTGTGAAATACGTACATATTTGTACGTAAAAAAGAGCATACTAAAAAAATGGTACATACTACCTAAAAATTTGTACATATACTACCTAATCATTGTTATATACTACATACTACACGTACATACTCTCGGTTTCGACAGATACTACATACAACATACAAAACACAAGTGGTGGTAACTACCACTGCTTGTAGGAAACATTATATATATATATATATAATGTAAGATATATTTCATAATGAATCTAATAAAGAAAACTTGGTATTGTAGATTGTTGAGGGAATTTTGCGACAATACTCATGATTTGGGGATTTTGTGGAGGCAAGGCGCATGTGGAAGATATCCCCTGTTCTAGTGGTAACACTCCTCCTACTTGGATGTTTTTCCCTTGTTTGAGTCAAGTGATTACAAAGAAATTATCTGGCATGTAGACTTAAGTGACTATGTCTATGTCTCGCACCATTTTCTCCTTATATACTACGGCTGAGAAGGTGGAGTTAAAAGGGTTGTTAAGAGCCATGATGTGATAACGGCCATAATGGCGGCAATTACTAGTGGCATTACCACATCGCCATAAGAGTCGCCTTGATGGCACTGCAGGTGCATTTGTCTGGATTGACCACGTCTTGGTCCAGTCGGATGGACGGTATGGTGATTTTTTAGATGAGGTTCACGACGCTCCACCGAATGGGCTTCATTGGACTGGCTCAGCCGAGTGATACTCTTGACAACTACTGGGTCGTTGGTCATATTGGGCCGAACCCTTGTCATGGGCCTACCCCGGGTCATCCCGCCACCAGTTGCCCATGAGTCCTTCAAGTTCTTGGGGATGGCGCCAGCTCCTCAGATGAGGAAGGTTGTCATGGGGAACCTGGCTACGATCATTATCGGGTCTCCTGGAGATAGGCCTTCACTACAATTATGGTGAGGGTGCCCGGAGTTTAACACCAATGTCTACATAAGTGCCAAGTGCATGAGTATTGGGGCGCGTGTCGCGCCATTAATCCTGATTGTTTAGCGCTTATCGCGGTAATATAAAGAGGGGGAAAGAGTGGTAAGCCCTGCATTCTGCCTTCCTCTTTTTGCTTCTTCCTCGTGACTCCGTTGAGCTCCTTGATCTCCACTTTCGCCATTCCACTTTCACCAAAAGAGGGACGGCACCGCCGAGGAGCCGACGGAGAGGAAGAAGGCCAACAAGACCATCGACAAGTGGTTCCCCTCAGCCGCCTCAGAGGCGGAGGACAGAAGGCTGAAGACGAAGGGGTTATTTCTGACAAACCTAACATATTGGATATCCGCAAAGGGAGAAGTCCCTCCAACGCTGGTCACCGACGAGCGCGCGCTCCATCAAGATTTTTTTGCCGCGGTCTTGGTTTCCCCTGCACAAGTTCATACAGGGACTCGTATTTTTTTTTTGATGTCATCTTCACCACTTGACGCCAACCCGAAGTTCTCCACATTGCCAGCTTCATTATCTTCTAGGAGTGCATTCTCGGGACGACTCCTTGCTTTGAGTTATTCTGCTATTTCTTTTGCATTCAGGTGCAGACAAATGAATCGCAACCTCGGAGGGCTGAGCCTTCAGCTAGGACCGTCCTCCAAATTCTTCCTTGTGCCATTTCCCAACTCTCTATGAGCGTGGCACAAGACCTGACTTTACATCCCCGGCCTCAGCATCAGCCTATCGGCCTTCATCGGTGGGGCTCCGAGGCGACTTCGCTCCTGGGATTCCCTTCACGCCCTTTCCAAAGACACCCAGTTGCTTGTTAATGCCACGGCGCGCCTGAAGACCGATAGCTTGGGAGGGATCCACATCTTGAGGACCTCGGTGCAATGCCATGTCCTCCTATTGCAAACCCAGGAGGCACTAATGTATTCGTACAAGGGGCGAGAGGATCCCATGTGGGTTTCCCCTGATGAGCTCAAGGAGGAGGAGGAGGTTCATTGTCGGATTAGTATGTCGACCGGTTTAGATGCCGACGCGTTATTCATGGAGATCAAGGTGGAGCCCTTCTACCATGACGCTCCCATGAGAGAGGTATGCTTCTTCTTCGTCGCTCTCTTTTGGGCGTGACTACCAAACTTCCTCTTCTGAACCGTTACTGTCTCGTAGGGCATCGCAGATTTCACTGATTTTCGATCAGAGCCCTCGCTTTCAGGCCAGGAGCTCAACCCAGTCATGCTGGGGTTGCTGGAGCCCGCATTGTTGGAGGTCCCAAAGGAGGTCAAGGCCTCTCCCAAGAAGAGGGGTGTGGTCACCACGACCTCCATAGATGGCAAAGAGGGCGAGCCGGACAGCAAGGCTGCCCTTAATGATGATGTTACCCCTCCTCTCGAGCAGGGGCGATTCTACTTGTAAGGTGTGGGGTCAACTGCCCCACAACTTTTTGATTGGAAGTCTAGTTCTATTTGTATTTGTGCAAAAATCAAAACATTTAGAGAGATTAGTGCACTTGAACCCATAGCTTTTTGGTGCGGGCACCGCTACTGTTCTCGAGGATAGCGACATTGGTACAGTGAGCTGCTATCCAAACAGTTTTTAACCCCTTTCTGCGACAGCATTTTAAACCATCGCCTAGTGAGTGTGGACGATAGGGGGGTCCTTCCCACATGGCGCAAAAACCGCCAGAGATAGGTAGTAGCAATGCATACGTTTTGCATAACTAAGCGTATGCGTTGCCGGTATGTATCCCAAACGCGATTCTTCATACAACTGTTTGTGATATCTCGCCTATCCCAAACGCTCCATCCTTTCTACTCGTGTGTGCTCGCATTACCATTGCAGTTGGACTTCTGTGGTTTTACCGTACCAGACGCAGTCCGGGCTTTTTCCACGCACGTACCAAACTGGCTCTACGTTTATGATGCGCGTCACATCACAAACAGTTTGTGATTGTAAAGCATGTACAGTAAGGCTACAATCACACACATTTAATTTTCTAGAACCTTTTGTGATATTGTCTGACGTAACACATGCTTTGAAAACGGCAACTTTGTCCATGGTTACACACGTTTCCTCTCCATGAACCGTGTCGGATTATGATGTATATCACACATGTTGTGCTTTTATAGACCATGTGCGCCGTAATGACCTGCAGAGCGTATCTTTACCCTAATTTAATTGCTGATGTTTAAAATTGTACCAAATTTCAATTTAAAAGTAGGCTATAGTTTCATTCATATCCATTAGGTTCAACAACCAATGCATTATTCGATTCACAGGTACATATGTTCAAGAATTACATCAAAACAAGAATATATAAGCACCAAATAAAGAATGATGAAGCAGGGTAGTATACTTGTACTATTAAAGATGGTAAAGAAAGAGGCGAGGGACATTCTGGTTGCTGAACAAGGTGAAGTGGAATGCCCCTATTGTGCCCTCCTCAATGCAGAAGGCACGCATGACTCTAGTCCAACTCCTTGTGATGGCCGGCCGCCAATCATGTAGTTTGAGAGGTAATCTTGAGTAAACTGCTTTGGGAACCACTACGAAGGAAATAAGATTCAGACATTGCCATCTAACACAACTCATTATTGGCAGTAAAAAGAAGACTACAGAGTTCTTATTTATCATGCTACAGTTCATTGTTGTCTTGCATAAAGTGTAAACAAATAGTTTGATTGAAATCTTTTACCCATTTCAATAACAATCTTTATTAGTTTCCTCATTTGATGATGGTTCATGAATATCTCATTCCCCCATATGTAGAAAGGGTCGAAGCATGGAACTTTGCGAATGACATATGTACCTAAAAGCACCAAGTTGATATTAAGAACTTAAACAACAATTGCACAATGATGTAGTAAACACTCTCTCCGTCTCATTATGTAAGATCTTATTGAATCCAATATACTCACATATTGGATGAATTAACATCTTATATTACGGGTGGATGTAGTTTATTACATTGTTACAAATATCGGTCCATTAACTACAGTTAACTGTTGCTGTGTTGGTGTTGTGGTTGCTGCTGCTGCTCTTACAGGTATATCTAGACATCATCAGAACATTAAGGTAACACTCTTCCTTGTTTCTATGTAGCCTGGGATTGCATATTTAGCCAGTCAGTACAATGCATGTTGCTATGTAGCCTCGGATATATATTAAATATGTCCCTAGTTAACCTACCGATAAATGGGTTACAGATATATTTAGTGTAATGTTTGATTCAACGATTAATCCCTTATCAGCCCCGGGGAAGACACTCCTCCACTCATCGACATCGATCTCCTCGTCCTCGATGCCCTCCATGCCACCGTCCTCGATGCCTTTGACCTCGTCATCGGAGGAGAGCATATGATTCTTTGTCATAGATGGGGTAGTTAAGTTGCGCCCCTCGAAGTTTTTCACTAAAGTATGCGATGGGGTGCATCTCTTGCATCAACACACCTCCAATGCCATTACTACTAGCATCACAATGTACCTCAAAAGGTTTATCAAAGTTGGGTAATGCAAGCAAAGGGGTATGCGTAAGCAAATTCTTAAGCTCATGAAATGTTGTATCTTGGGATGGTCCCCAAACAAATGGTGCATTCTTTTTGCTCAAAGCATGTAAAGGCAAAGCAATGGTGCTAAAATCCTTCAAAAAGCGGAGATAAAATCTAGCTAAGCCAAGAAAACTACGCACTTGTTGCAAGTTTGTGGGTTGGGGCCAAGTTTTAATAGCTTCAATTTTAGTTTCGTCTACATGCACACCTTTAGAAGACACAACGAATCCTAGGAATACAGGCTTGTCAACACCCAATTTGCATTTCTCCATGTTAGCATAGAGTCTCTCTTTTTGAAGGGTTTGCAAAACAATTCTAAGGTGTGATGTGATCTTTGAGCGACTTGCTAAACAGAAGAAATGTCGTCAAAGTAGACCACTAGAAAAACTCCAATATATGGTCTAACGACAAAATGCATGACACGCATGAAAGTACCGGGTGCTTCGGATAAGCCCGTTGGCATAACAAGCCATTCATATAAGCCAAATTTGTTCTTGAATGCAGTTTTCCATTCATCACCCTCTTGTATGCGGATTTGATAATAGCCACTCTTAAGATCAATCTTAGAGAAAATTATGGCTCCTCGAAGCTCATCTAGTATGTCAGCTAATCGTGGAATGGGGTGACGATATCTAATGGTGATAGCATTGGTGGGATGACAATTGGAACACATTCGATAGGTACCACCTTTCTTAGGGATAAGGATTACCGGACCGACACAAGGGCTCAAGCTTTCACGTACATGGCCATTGTCGATGAGTTGTTGAACTTGCCGTTGGATCTCCTTAGTTTCTTCGGTGTTACCGTGGTAGGATGCCTTGTTGGAAAGTGGTGCTCCGTGTATGAGGTCGATGCGGCGCTCGATGCCTTGTAGAGGAGGTAGTCCTGAGGGTAGCTCATCAGGAGAAACATCTTGGAATTCCTGCAACAAACGAGACAACACTAAAGGTAGAGGTGGTGAGGTATTAATTTTTCCGCTTCACCTTTGCATAAGAGCACAAAGTGAAGAACACTCGATGGGTTCTCACACACTTCTCTGATCTCACTTTTGGTGGCAAAAATCACTAGATGTTTCTTGTCGCTCATCATGGAGGCACTCGATTTAGGCTTGTGGCTCTCACTCTCCTTTTGTGGGTCACTCTCTCACTATTCTCTCCATGATGGTAGGATGTTTGCTTGTCGGCAATCACTTGACTAGGTGACATAGGTCGTAGCACGAACTCCTTGCCATTCATCTTGAAGCTATAGTGATTGGTGCGTCCATTGTGGATGATGTCGTGGTCGAATTGCCATGGCCATCCAATAAGGAGGTGGCAAATGGACACAGGTAGCACATCACATTACAAGGTATCCTCATAGGCGCCAGTCTTGAAGGATACTTGCACGGTGTGCTCGACGCGAATGGTGCCGGAGTCTCTAAGCCATTGGACCTTGTAAGGATGAGGGTGCTTTATCTTGACCAATTTAAGCTTGTCGCGTAGCTCTTCACCTGCCAAATTGTGGCAACTTCCTCCGTTGATGATGACCTTCACAGAACTTGCATTGTTGCCTGCTTTGGAGTGGAAGATGTGGCAACGTTGGTCCTCATCTTGTTGGTGTTGAAGCGTCAAGACCTTGGAGACAACGAGAGTGGGGCTCGGATCATTGTCACAAAAGACTGGATTGTTTGCATCCTCATTCACTTGACGGTGCATGGCCATGTGTTCAAGCACTTCAATTTCTTCATCGATCATAGAGTAATAGGTGCCATCGTCGTTGATTATCATGGTGTGTCTTGTTTGGCACTCAAAGGACTTGTGGCCTCGTCCTTGACATTTGAAGCATTGGATGGAGCTCGTCTTGGAGGCCTATCTCCGATAGGAGTTGTAGATGATGAAGCTCTCGGCTTGAAGTTGCTTGTAGTTGGAGGACGACTTGATGGTGTCGAAGTCTTGTAACTTGGCTTGTCGCCGATGCTTGTAGGCGGTTTGGTTGAGGTAGGAGGTGCCGAAGTACTTGGAGTACTTGTAATCCTCTTTTACTTGTTGCTCTGCCTTGGTGGCTTGGTGCACTAGCTCAATGAGGTTGGAGTAGGGTTGGAAGTCGGCAATTTTCTTGATAGGATGGTTGAAGTCATTCAAGAATCTTGCCATAGTTTGTTCCTAGTCTTCCTTGAGATTAGCTCGAATCATGGTATTCTCCATCTCCTTGCAATACTCTTCAACGTACTTGGTGCCTTGCTTGAGAAGTTTCAATTTCATGAATAAGTCACGGCTATAGTGTATTGGCACGAAGCGCACTTGCATGACATCTTTCATTTGGTTCCATGTTGTGATGGGTGGTTCGCCTTTGGCTACCTGTCTCTCAATGACTTGCTCCCACCAAATAAGAACATAATCTTGGAACTCAAGAGATGCCATGGCGATCTTCTTTTCCCTCTTCATAGTTGTGGAGACGAAAGATCTTGTCGACTTTCAATGCCCATGAGAGATAGTCTTCAGGATCCTTTCTTCCGGAAAACTTTGGCATGTTGATCTTGAGCTTGCCGTAGCGGTGCTCTCCATTGTGCGCTTGCCTATTGTGATGACGTTCTTGACATGGAGGATTGTCAACCTCAAGTTGCTCTTGGCATGCAGGATTCTCATGTTTCTCTTGTCGAGGTTGTTGCTCTTGCCGAACTTGTGGAGCTTGGCTGTGCAGTCATGCTTGATGTCGCCTCTTTTGTAATTCATTATGAAGTGCTTCTTGTTCTTAACGAACACGTCAGTTGCGGTTGGCGATGGCATGATTTGTGTCTCATAGGGCACGTTGCACTGCAAGGGCTTGTGCTTCATGTCATTGTTGTTCTTGACATAGAGCATCGGCGTCTTCCTTGACTTGGTGTTGGCATTGACATTCTTGCATTTGCTCTTGTTGGTGTTGGCATTCTTGCGCTTGCTCGTGTTGGCGTTGGCGTTGCCTTTGTTGTGCTTGCTCGAGGGTAGCTTGATTTTGACGATGTCGATGTTCTTGCTCATCAAGTTGCTCTTGTGAACCGTTGCCATGTAGAAGATTTCGGTTTGCTTGACGATCTTGGCGTGCGGCTCGACGAAAAGTGTTTGATGTCCGTGTACTTGAGCAGGTGATGGAATCGGAAGAATGATGACTTGAGCGGCTTCACCTATGTGATGACGAAGTGGAAGAAGATCGATTGACCATCAAAGTTCGTAGCTCTTCCATTTGAGTAGTCATGTTGGCATTGAGATCTTCCATGTGATGTGCAAGAGTATTGTCGACGTATTCTCTTGTTCGCTCTTCGGAATGCCTCAAGTCAATGGCGAGTAGCTCAATGCGCTTGTTCATGGCTTCATTCCCTTGGTGTAGAGCTCATTGCTCACCAAATAGGTGAACCTTAGTGAAGTAGTTGTTCGGTTCTTGATGCTCATCAAATAGAGGATTTGAAGATGTAGTTGGCCTATCCATCATCGCAAGCAAATATATGAGTTGGAGAAAGGAAGAACTAGACCAAATGTACCTTATCCGATATTGAAGATGGATCAATGATCCTCAATAGAGTAGTAAGGAAATAGCACAATTGATACCGATTCTTGTCAATTTTCACACCTACACAAGCAAAGCCTTTGAAGGAGCTCGGTTAGGATGGTGGCACAAAATTTATGCAATTGCTAGCAAGACTTAATGATGTTGAAAATGATTCACTAATTTGTAAATGCAACAAGTAGACCAATAGCAATAAGAGGCACACTGGAACACACGCATGGATAGATAAATGTGGTTGTGCAACCAAGGAGTGAGCGAAAAATGTGGAATCCACGGAAAATGCTATTGTCACACAACACTAGAGAGACGCTAATCGATTGCTCGATAGGCGGATACAAACTTGTGCACTACCTATAAGAGACAAAATGTAGCAACTTCCTATCACAAGTATGCTAGGTATGTATGATGTTCCGGTGCTTTAACAATAGATGATCAAAAATGATCGAGTATGATACCATATGATATATGGTGATTAACTATGATATGATGCTATGGTTGTTGCTTAGAAGATTGTTTGAATTTCTTTTGCTTAATAGCTTTTTGGCTCTTTCTCTCTTTTGAGCTCTTTCCTTGGCCAGTTTTGCAAACTTCACGAACCAATATAGCAATTGTGTATGCGGGAACAACCTTGTGACTCAAGATATGATATGGGGTATGTATCTATGAACACTAAAGTGCACAAGTAGCATGGCCCAGCAATACTCAAATGGCTAGTCTCGATAGTAAAGTTACGCAAAATGGGCTACGGGGTGACAATGCAATGGCAAGGGAGTACTCAAAGAGTGATCGATGTTGTCGCCCTTGCTTACGGTTGTTGTCAAGTCGATGTCACCTTTGATGAGGACGAAGGTGTGGTCGGTGTCGTAGGGCACGGTCTTCAGTACGTTGGCGAAGATGCCGCTGCCCCGTGGACAAAGTTGTCGAAGTTGTGGAAGCAATAGAAGATGCTTAAACTCTCTGTATGGGCCGGAAGGTCCGGGCAAGACAGAAGTTCCGGGATGGCTGGAAGGTTCGGTGACCGTACGTTCCAGGCGGGGCCGGAAGTTTCGGTGCTCGCCAAAACAGATGAACGGGGAGATTTTAGATCTAGATTTGGGCGTAAAAAATGGAGAAAAACTTAAATTGGATGGGGATAAGAAAAATTGTGGGAGTATGGGAGGGTGGGGAAACTAGATCTACGTGGTACACACGAAATCCATGGATCAAATCCAACAAACTTCATCAAACCAACAAATCACAAAAAAATTGGTATGTCTAGTTTAGTGGGGATTTTTGAAATTGGGCAAAGCAAAACAAAATTAATTAGTCTAGAAAAGAGGTTGGGGGCTCCGAAATCGTGATCAACCAAAGCTCATGATACCAAATGATATGGGGCTAACCTGGTGTAGGACGATCTTTCATGATTGAAGGGATCCCCAAGGATGAACACGAAGAACACGAGGGGGAAACGTGAGGGGGCGAGAGAAAACACTCAAATCAACAAGAAACGATCACACATGTTGTCGGGTGGTTGGTGCGACATATATCAAAGGATGGCTAATCATATATCAAATGATATAACAAAATGGTATCTCGCTAGCCCTTTCTACCGGAAAACATAAATGCAGAGCACCTTTAAAGACCAAGGACTGACTAAACATTGTAATTCATGGTAAAAGAGATCGAGTCAAGTCATACCCAATATAAACCAATAGTAATGAATGCAAATGACAGTGTGCTCTCCAGCGGGTGCTTTTTAATAAGAAGGTGATGATTCAACATAAAAGTAAATAGATAGGCCCTTCGCAGAGGGAAGCAGGGATTTGTAGAGGTGCGAGAGCTCGATTTTAAAATAGAGATGAATAACATTTTGAACAGCATACTTTCACTGTCAACGCAACAACTATGAGATGGCTATATCTTCCGTACTACATGCATTATAGGCAGTTCCCAAACAGAATGGTAAAAGTTTATACTCCCCCACCACCAACAAGCACCAATCCATGGCTTGCTCGAAACAATGAGTGCCTCCAACTAACAACAGCCCTGGGGGAGTTCTGTTTAATTATATTGATTTGCTTTAATTATATTGATTTGCTCTGATCTTTTTGGATATCCCGGTTCAATTTTAGCCCGATACTAATGGTACCATTAGTACCGGTTCAAACGGCTATGCATTAGTGCCGGTTCGTGTTGAACCTTTAGTACCGGTTCGTGCCACGAACCGGTACTAAAGGGGTGGTGGCAGGCTGGCGTCAGGCCGGAGCCCCACGAGCCCCTTTAGTCCCGGTTTGTGGCACAAATCGGTACTAAAGGGCCAACCTTTAGTACCGGTTCGTGCCACAAACCGGCACTAAAGGGGTCTAACCTATAGTCCCGGTTGGAGACACAAACCAGGACTATAAGGCAATTTTCAAACTTGGAAAAATCATAACTAAATCATCCTAATTCAGAAAAATACATATAAAATATCAAAATTTGCAGAACAAAATCATAACTAAATCATCCTAATTCAGAAAAACTAAATAAAAAAATTAAAACTATTCAAATTTTAAAATACTCGCAGTAACAGAAAGTTTGTAATTTTTTGTACCTAAAGAAAAAATATTCAGAAATAAATAAATGAAGTAGAAAAGAAAAAAACTAAATTTTTGTTGAGACAAAAACTAAATAAAAAAAGCCCACCTACTGGGCCACAGCGGCCTGCATACGACTAGTAACCCAACCTGTAGTTGGGCCAGGATGCAGGCCCGCAGGGCCCAGTTGGCCCACAAGGAAGCCTTCTATAGAGAGGAGTTCGAGAGAGCAGCCGCACCCGGGCTTTTAAACAGGTGAGGGCGCCCCTCGGCTAGCAAGGTGGGACTAAACTTGCCTGCACCGCACCTACGCCAGCGCACCCCTTTAATACCGGGTCGTGGCTCCAACCGATACTAAAGGGGGGGGGGGCTTTACACTAGTAGAAAAAGGTCCTAATGTGAAGCACACAATAGTCCCGGTTTGTAACAAAACCAGCACTAATGTGATCATTAGTGCCGGTCCAAATGGCTAGGGGGGCGGAGATCATTAGTACCGGTTCGTGGCGACCCTTTAGTACCGGTTCGTGCCACGAACCGATACTAAAGTGGCTGTTGCAGGTTGTGGTCAGGCTGGGGGCCCACCAGCACCTTTAGTACATGTTCGTGCCACAAACCGGTACTAGAGGTTCCTAGTTGACAGCGGTTTTTTAGTCCCACCTTGCTTCGGCAACAGAGTTTTTACCACCTTAAATATGGTACTTCTCAAACTATTACAACCACTCGGTCTTCATTGAAATCTATGTGTAGAATTTGTGGCCGCAATATGAGTCTTCTTCGATTCCTACCGGAGAAGACGCATATTGACAATTCAGATTGGACAGGAAAAAAAGATCATTGATGATCAATGTATTTTTGATGTATTTCTCTGTAGCAGTAGCGCGTTTTGGCTGAAAGGAGGTACTGATCAATGTATTTTTATGTATATTTTTACATGTATACACAAGAGCCGGTATGAACTGGACAATCTCTTATGAAGTATCAGGGTTTCGGACGAAAACTCATCTATTACACCGGCTATTCAATATTTTAATAACTTAGTACAACTCCGGACTTTTTTGCGTTCAGATGCACAATTCATATCCACGTCATCAAATTTCAACCCTTTGTGACATAATTTGCTATTTTCGATGCATTTATTGATTTGTTTTCAGAGCTAAATCACCGTGAAAGTGAAAATCACTACAAAATGAACTCTGAAAAGGTTGAAACTTCGCAAGGTATCATCATTTCACCCGCATAGCATGTGCAAAAAACTAGAGATGGTTATGGCAAAAACTAGATGCACTTCGTGTACAAACTGGACAATCTCTTACGAAGTATCAGGGTTTCGGACGAAAACTCATCTGTTACACCGGCTATTAAATATTTTAAAAACTTAGTACAACTCCAGACTTTTTTTGCGTTCAGATGCACAATTCAAATCCACGTCATCAACTTTCAACCCTTTCTGACATAATTTGCTATTTTTGATGCATTTACTGATTTGTTTTCAGAGCTAAATCACCGTGAAAGTGAAAAGCACTACAAAATGAACTCTGAAAAGGTCGAAACTTTGCAAGGTATCATCATTTCACCCGCATAGCATGTGAAAAGGAGTAGAGAGGGTTATGGCAAAAACTGGATGCACTTCATGTAGAAACCGGACAATCTCTTACGAAGTATCAGGGTTTTGGACAAAAACTCATCTGTTACACCGGCTATTCAATATTTTAATAACTTAGTACAACTCCGTACTTTTTTTTGCGTTCAGATGCACAATTCAAATCCACGTCATCAACTTTCAACCCTTTCTGACATAATTTGCTATTTTCGACGCATTTACTGATTTGTTTTCAGAGCTAAATCACCGTGAAAGTGAAAAGCACTACAAAATAAACTCTGAAAAGGATGAAATGTGGCAAGGTATCATCATTTCACCCGCATAGCATGTGCAAAAAAATAGAGAGGGTTATGGTAAAAATTGGATGCACTTCATGTATAAACTGGACAATCTCTTACGAAGTATCAGGGTTTCGGACGAAAACTAATCTGTTACACCGGCTATTCAATATTTTAATAACTTAGTACAACTCCAGACATTTTTTCGTTTAGATGCACAATTTAAATCCACTTCATCAACTTTCAACCCTTTCTGACATAAATTTGCTATTTTCGATGCATTTACAGATTGTTTTCAGAGCTAAATCACCGTGAAAGTGAAAATCGCTACAAAATGAACTCTGAAAAGTTTGAAACTTGGCAAGGTATCATCATTTCACCCGCATAGCATGTGCAAAAAGGAAGAGATGGTTACGACAAAAACTGGATGCACTTCGTGTACAAACTGGACAAATCTCTTACAAAGTATCAGGGTTTCGGACGAAAACTCATCTGTTACACCGGCTATTCAATATTTTAATAACTTAGTACTACTCCGGACTTTTTTTGCATTCAGATGCACAATTCAAATCCACTTCATCAACTTTCAACCCTTTCTGATATAATTTGCTATTTTCGATGCATTTACTGATTTGTTTTCAAAGCTAAGTCACCGTGAAAGTGAAAATCACTACAAAATGAACTCTGAAAAGGTTGAAACCTTGCAAGGTATCATCATTTCACTCGCATAGCATGTGCAAAAATGTAGAGAGTGTTACGGCAAAAACTGGATGCACTTCGTGTACAAACTGGACAATCTCTTACGAAGTATCAGGGTTTCGGACAAAAACTCATCTGTTACACCGGTTATTCAATATTTTAATAACTTAGTACAACTCCGGACTTTTTTGCGTTCAGATGCACAATTCAAATCCACGTCATCAACTTTCAACCCTTTCTGACATAATTTGCTATTTTCGATGCATTTACTGATTTGTTTTCAGAGCTAAATCACCGTGAAAGAGAAAAGCACTACAAAATGAACCGAAAAATCACTACAAATATGAATATAATGATAAAACACACTAATATTAAACATAAGAAACTCTAAATACAGCAAAAAAACTACTCACAAATAAATAGAAGAAAATATATAAACCACAAAGGAGAAAAACTATATGAAAAAATTATTTCCGCGCTGTCCAGTGGGCCTGCTCGGCCTTGGGCGTGCTTATGCAGGCCCATAAGACCCAGCAGGCTCACAGGGCAGCGCGGCACAGTTAGGCCCAGAGGCCTGCATTATATATGAGCTCGAAGGAGCAGCCGCGGCTGGGTTTATAAACTAGTGCGGCTGCCCTTCGCTCGGCGAGGTGGGACTAAACATTGTGCCGCGGAACGGGAGCGCACCCCCTTTAGTACCGGTTCGTGGCTCCAACCGTTACTAAAGTGTGGGTCTTTAGTACCGGGTGGAGCCAGGAACCGATATTAAAGGGGGTCGCTTCCCGCCGCTTCGCCTAGCCAAATTTAACCTTTAGTACCGGTTCCTATCTCGAACCGGTACTAAAGGCCTCCCCTATATAAACAACACTTACGAAAATTTTCAGTTATTATCTTCATCTTCGTCGCGCCCGTCCCCACGCCGCCCCCGTCACCACCCCCATCGCCGTTGTCGCCGCCCCCGTCCGTGCACCGCCCCCGTCGTCCTCGTCGCAGTATGTCGTCGCCGCCCACATCGCGCCGCCCCCCCCCCCCCCGGCCCGTCGCTGCCCCCGCGCGCCGCCCCCGTCCCCGTCGTCGCCACCCCCCTCCCCCCGCCAATGTAAGATCGATCGCGTGCCCCGGCCGGCCACCTACCGCTCGCCGGCGGCCTCCTGTGCACATGCACACACGCACACACAAACACACACAAATACATACACACACACAAATGTTTAATGTCAAAACATTAGATTATATAAATGTTAGATTATATAAGAATTAGATAATGTTAGATGAGTTAGTTTTTTATACTTTTAGTTATAGATGAATATATATTAATGTTAGATGAATTAATATATATTAAATTTAGGTATATGAGATTTGATCATCTAATTAAGTATATAGAACTAGCTACTTTATTTTTAGTAAGAAAATTAATAAACTAGTTTAGTTGAATTAGTTGAACTAGTTAGTTGAATTAGTTGAATTAGGAGCTATACTTTAATTAGGTATATTTTTAGTAAGTGCTTAGTTGAATTAATTAGTTGAACTAGCTAGTTGAATTAATAGAACTAGCTTAATTAGTTGAATTATTATAACTAAATATAACTAATAAGCATTTAATTTTTCACCTATGAACATAGGAAATGACGTCTAACAACGAAAACGATTTCATTATGTGCGAAGACTGCCAAGACCAACGCGGCCTGTGCGACAAAAATTTCCTAGTTGATGATAGGCGCTTTAGCATCAAGCTGGATGAGACCTTCGAAGTGGATACAGTAAGTCACAACGATAAGTCTTTTTTCATAATTAAGCATGACTTATATATGCTTCATTTGCTTCAACTTATTGTTTTAAATTTTCACTATTCTACTAGCGTATCCCCTGCCATGCAATTTTTTTTGTCTTGGATAAGATAGGTTTCAGTCCTAACAAAACTATGGAGGTAAAGAGAGTTTACTTGAAGACCGAGCATGGTTATACCTTCAATGTCAAATTATACAATCAAGAAACCTACACCCATTTTGAATGCAAAATTTGGCAACCACTATGCAAGGCTTATGCATTTGAGCCTGATATGTTTATCACCTTTGATATTCGTCCCGAAGATGGTATTGAAGGTAATAGAGACATTTGGGTCGATGTGCAGACACCTCCAGTTCTACCATTATGTGAGTTTCTCAACCATATTTATGTTTGATTTTGTTTTTTGAAAAATAGTTGACAACTAATTTATATTGACAGGTTATTTCCATTCAAGCAAACATTTCCGGCGCTTGGTAGACAGGACCGTCAACTGTCCCGGGGCTGAACTAAACTGCGAGGAGATAAGTCAATATGTTTCATGCCTTGAGGATCTTGATGCTGTCAAGAGAAATTATTTTCCTAGACTTGCAAATCTTAGTACTCAAAATGTGCGACCAATAGTGTTCGTATTGAACTACGGTCACATGTATTTAGGAAAGATGGTAAGATTTTTACTATTTGTCCTAAGTGCATCTTTTGCATACATTATTTTTTAAGCTAAACTTCATTGCTAAGTATGATACTATATGATGTTCTCTTCAACAGGGACTCCCGATGATAGTTCTGCCTCAGTGGATCTCGACTAACGGTCGCATGTCAATTGTTAGCTTACGACCAAGACATCCTACATTGCACACGAGTGCATTCAGGATTTCTAGAACTGAGGAATGCTTAATAGTGAAAGACTGGAGCAAAATTGTGAATGATCGCAGAGAAGTACTTGGAGTCAACAATCAGAAGCGCAACCCACGATTAGGAGTTAGGTTCATTTGCATGCTCCAATATGATGAATCAGGAGAGCTAGACATGTTCTATGCCAGCTTACCTGAGAGAGAGCAGTAGGAGTGATTAGCGTGCTCTTAGTACTTGTCCTCTCATGTCCGTGTTCTTCGTCCTGAACTTAATCGTGATCTTGTTGAACTCGATGATATCTTTCCTTCTGGTACAAAGTGAATGTTTCTTCTTTAAGCTGGTATTGGTGGTGATTAGATAGCGGTAATGACTATGATGATTAATGTCAGGACCCCGACTCAATGCCATATTGATCTAGCATGTAACACCTCATATCACTTTGCGGCCTCACGCACGGTATTCCCACGGGTGTCGCCTTACCTTTGCCCGGGACCGTTTGCGCCTTTTGGCACACGTATATGACAGTGTCGCTAGCATCCATATGATAAGGAGCCCGGGCTGACATGGCTAGTCGTAAACCCAAAGTGGCACAAACTTACAGGGACAGGCATCCATGACCCAGCATCGAACGTGTCGGTCATCAGCGAGTGAACCCAGGCTGTAGCACTGGGCTAGCAGGACTCCGGTGAACCGGGCTGTAGCGGGCTAACAGGACTCCGGTATTCATCGCGTGACATTTCCCCGAAGGGACAGACACAGGAACGAAGAAGGACACATGCCGGCCAGCGTAAGTGTTCCGGAGCAGTAGCAAGCTACCATGGCTCAGTGGAAACACTAGGAGACATTTCCTGGTAAGAGAGGCTACTAAAGATAAACAACTAGATGGTCAGATCCCACACATACCAAGCATTTCAATAACATACACACAATATGCTCGATATGTGCAAATACAACATGGCATCACAACATGACTCTCCGACTCAAGTAATTTATTCATTAGGCTCCGAGGAGCGAGATATTACAAACATGGGTCTCATGACCCAACAATCAGAGCATATAAGTCAAATCACAAGCGGAAGCTATCATGTCTGAGTACAGACATCTATAAATGAAAAAGGCTGAGAAGCCTGACTATCTATCAGATCCTGCCGAGGGCACAAGATCGTAGCTGAGGTATCAAGCTAAACGTCGAAGTCCACGCGGAACTACTAGTGAGACCGAAGTCTCTCTGCAAAAACATAAAATAGGCAAACGTGAGTACAAATGTACCCAGCAAGACTTACATCAGAGCTAACTACATATGCATCATTATCAACAAAGGGGATGGTGGGGTTTAACTGCAGCAAGCCAGCTTTGACTCGGTGGCTATCCTGAACTACGACTGCAATGTAACTCTTTTGAGGTGGCGCACACGAGTCCACATATTCACCATATCAATACACCATTAGGGATCCGCTCTCGTCTCCCTACGAGAACGCCATCCATAGCACTCATGCTTATCTTGCGTATTTTAGAGTATCCACTTTCACTTGTCTATGAACTGAAATAAGCAACCCAGAAGTCCTTTTCCGCGGACACGGCTATTCGAATAGATGATGATAACCCTGCAGGGGTGTACTTCTTCACACACGCTCTCACCACTTACCGCCGTTTACACGACATGTACTCGGCAACCTTCAAGCGGAAGCCCAACGTGGGTGTCGGCCACGGCCTGCCTAAACACTCAAGTCTCTAGTCCAGGTTTATCGCCTATTCGGGTTCCATCCATGAGGAGATCCGGCCGGAGTTTCGCTCACAGCCCCAAACGATGTGAACAGGGTTCCGTGACACCAAACGGGCGCCCGGTTTACCCGGCCACGTGCCTACCGCATCACAGCCCACCCCTACGGTCAGCGCTGCGCACGGCCTCCAGCATACTACAAACACCAGAAACTACTTGCAACTCCTGGACAGAGGACAAGGGTGATTAAGAAGCCGAGAGGGTCCATTGGGTTCGGGCCCAATGCATGGTAGTAGCTGAATCATGGATCACAAACACAGAACTCAGTTCCTGAGGACGGCTGCAATGAGACAACCCACCATGTACTCCTACATGGCCTCTCACCGCTATCTTTACCAAATCGTGTTCACACGCTTAGCTCACACACCGTAGGACATGTTCACACACCTCTGATTCATCCCGGATGAATCAGACCTGACTCGACTCTAAGCAGTAGCAGGCATGACAAACAAGCATGAATGAGTAGGCACAACAGGGCTCAAACAACTCCTACTCATGCTAGTGGGTTTCATCTATTTACTGTGGCAATGACAGGTCATGCAAAGGATAAAGGGGTTCAGCTACCGCAGCAGGTAACAGATGAATCGTTGTTGTCCTAATGCAGTAAAAGAGAGCAGGAGCGAGAGAGTGGGATTGTATCGGAATGAACAAGGGGGTTTTGCTTGCCTGGCACTTCTGAAGATAACATTGAGTCTTCATCAGTGTCAACGATCACATCATCGGTATCACGTCTATCGAGAGGGGACAAATACCGGCAACACAGAAGGGAACACAATCAATGCAATGCACAATATGATGCATGATCATGACATGTCAAAATGAATGTGTTTTGAGCTAATGCAACTAGCAACAGATTAAATGAAGTTGGTTTGAATACAAGATTCAAATTCAAACTCCATATGTGATTATTTAAATGCCCTTTAATTGATTTGTGCTAAACAGCAGCTATAAGTTGTTCTAACATGCATGAAAATGGTACAGATGGATTCCTTGAATTTTTCTGATAATTTTTCATATATAATTTATTTAATTTGGAGTTACGGTTGAATTTCTATGATTTTTAGAAGTTTATACAGTTTTCTGGAATTTCCTGAATAATATTAAATCCAGAAATGATTATGACGTCAGCACCACGTCACAGTGACGTCAGCAGGGTCAACTGGGCTGGCTCGGTCAAACCTGACGTGTGGGGGCCACACGTCAGTGACACAGGACCTAATCCCGGTCAAACCCAACGCTGACTAGGGTTTGACCAGGGGTGGGGCCCACTGTCAGTGGCTGTGGGGGTGTTTAGCGTGGTCATTAGTGCTAACTAAATCAGCGCCACGTCAGCTGCCCGCGTTTAACCGCCGGCAACCTCAGATCGCGGCGGCGTTCGCGTCGGGTTTGCGCTACAGGGCGCCGTTTTACTCATGGTTTGCGGCTACGGCTAGCTGGCAAAGCATCGCATCTAATGGAGCGAACGGGAGGAGCTGGGGTGGCCTGAGTTGACGGCGGCGCGCTCCAAGGCGGCGGCCGGAGTTCGGGCACCTGCGGGTTTGGCGTTGTGGTGCTCGGGAGGGGAAGCTGGTGGGTTCTACGTGCTCCTGGTGAGGTTTGGAGCACGGTGGTGTGCCCGGCTTTGAGCCACGGTGGCTCTGGCCACGACGGTGACGAGGCACGGCGGCGGCGAGTTCTCGGATTTGGCGGAAGCAATGGCTAGAGCGGCCAAACGGCACGGGAAGAAGAGGGGAACGGGTCAGCGGCTCACCGCGAAGCTGCAGGGAGGGTTAGTGGGCTCGGGGGCGCGCCGGAGTGGCCGAATCGACGGAGAAGGGCGCTGGGGCCGAAGCTTGAAGACGATGGCGATGGCGGCTGCTCGGGGCCCTTCTGGTTGCGTGAGACGACGAGGAGGACGGGGGCGGAACAGCGGAGCTTTGGGAGGCGTCGGGGAGGCGAGACGGTGGCTGTGGCCGCGCGAGCGCTGGTCGGCGGCGACGGGCTCCATTCGGTCGCGGGAGGGGGAGCAGAGGAGCGAGGGGGAGGGAGGTCCAGAGAGCGAGGGAGAAGTGAGAGGGGTCGGGGAGGCGCGTGGCGTCTCCGGGCGTCGAGGAGGGAGGCAACCAGGCAGGAGGTGGCCAGGGGGAAGCAGGAGGTGGCCGAGGCCTCTCGGGCGCGCGCCACGCCTCGCCTCTGTTCGTCCTCCTGGCAGAGGAGGAAGAGGACAAGGGGGAGGAGGTGGGCTGGGCCGGCCAGATGGAGCTGGGCCAGGTAAGTGGCGCCAGGTAAGTTCTGTTCTGTTTCATATTTTTCTTCTGTTTTGTTTTTATTTAATCTTTTGCCATTGTTTTGAAATAAAACAAATTCAAAGACAGTGACAAAATTCCCCTGAACATTTTATTTAGCACAATGGGATTATACCAAAGCACATAAAAATGTTTCAGTTATTTGAACATATATTCAGTAATATTTGGATATAAGTTCAAATTCAAAATAGTATTGATTTAAATTCAAAGTCCCAAAATAAATCCTTTTAAAATGTTCATTATTTTGGTTTGGATCAAAACCCTTGCCAAAAATATTAAACATCTAAGAAGAGCATTTTGGAACAATGGATGAGATTTTAGGGTTTTTGCCCTTCTTTTATTTAGGGTTTTGAGGCTTCTGAATTCCTCAGTTCAGGTTTCAAAAAATTTAACCATGATGCTCAGATGGAAGCAGGCATAGGACAGGCCAGAACTAGGGATGTGAAAACTCACCCCCACTAAACAAGAATCTCGTCTCGAGATTCAAGCGTAGGGTAAAATGAAGGGGAAACGCAAACTAGTATAATCTTCATGATCCAGGGTGCACTTCAATGAACGTTGATTCGATCACTATCATTGTCTTGAAGTCTTGCTCTGAGAAATCCTATCAACATGACATGGAGGGAAGAAGGAGACTCTAGAAGGGTCGATCTTCTCGAAGATTGAACAACTCACGGAATGAGACATAGGACCATCTCTCGGTTGAGACACGAGATACACATCAAGAGGGGTGGAAAGAAACGGATGACGAAGGTTCACTAGGTAGACAACAATTTCACGCTTAAGAAGGTGGTAATCGATTGTCAACTTAGCGAGGAGTTGAGTTGCCATGAAACCACAATGAGGCACCTTAGGGATGGTGACTCGTAGAAATATCCCCTTAAGTGGCAAAAAGAATTACCTTTGATTCATAGATCATTGAAACTCTTTAAACCAGCCTAAGACAATTCTCGAGCGATCATTTGGAGGGGGTCGGTAGAATGGCATACTCGGACTTGGATGATGTGGATTACCTTGTTGAAGACAACGTAATGGATGAATTTTCTTATCACCGGAAATGGAAGAGACCCATGGTAGAATGGCCCATTGGCGGTGCAAGCTGGGAACAAAATGCAAATGCTGGGAATGATTCTGGTAACTGGGGAAGAACCCAACAATAGAGTGAATTCACTGTTGAAAAGGTCATAGCATTGCCGAGGAAACTGAGAGGAATCCTAGTTAGAGCCGACGATAACACGTAGCGCTTGTGCGTGCTCTCAAGAACTTGAGCATTTCCACAATCATCAGGGTTTTATCGACATCCGTGTCAAGGATCCTGGCAACACAACATACTACTATGATGGCTAATGATGGATGATGCAGATGCGAAGGAGGATAACACTTTCTCAGATTTCACCTTAGCGAGGCCAAGCAAATAAAATCTGGATGATCGACCGAGAGACATTTAGCACTCCGCTTCTAATGTTCTCCTTGATGTGCTAGCGTAATCCACCCATAGATATGGTTTGATATCTAGAATATCAAGTAAAAAGGTCGGACTTCGGAACACAGAAATCCATAGGGGCAACTAGGGAGTAATCCTACGAAATCCCTATGGGGAGGTGGCCAACTTCCTCAATCAAGATATTATAATAACAGGTCTACCGGATGGGTGTGTTGGCCACGACATCCACCTTACCGGTTATCGAGAGACCAATATTATAGTTCTTGGGGAAATGTTCCAACCATCATATCTGCCTGAGATTCAGATCTGGTTGGTGTCGGAATATTCTAGGCTCATCGAGTCTAGGAAGAAAAATGAAAGTTTGCAACACAAATCGACGAGATGACGTTGCGAGATTCTCGGGAAATGAACTACGATAGTAAGCTCCAAAACATGAGCTGGTTCTGCTACAAACATGTGAACACGTTGTCCCAGACAAGCATGACCACAAAGTAGTCTTATAATAAAACACTACCGAGTTCAGGAGGGGGAACCATCAGCGAGGATATCGAAGTTTTGTACAAATCCGTCTGGTACCTTCGGGACTAGCACTTAGAACTTATTAATCTTGAACAAATCAATCAGTGGCTTGGTGTGCTAGGGACCCATATAGAATGGAGGTTGCAAGTCTCCGAACCACAGAATACTTCGCACGTATGCATGACTGATTTGGGATGATTCCAAAGGAAACAACATTGACTTTCTCGAATCCACGGCGGCAACTTGCATCAAATGCACATGAACTGGAGGAAGTCACTTCTTACATCCGAACATATGCTTCATGAACTAGCATGAAGAAATGCTTTCAAAAGTTTCCAACACTAGCTTAATGTTCACAAATCATGGAGGAGATAAGGATGTTGTCAATGGGCTCAACAACAATTCACCTAGGTTTCCTTTTAAAAGGAATTCCATAGTTAAGTGAACACGGTGATAGCATTGGTCAGACCAAAGATGTAATGGGGTATGCTCGAGGGATCAACCACGAATAAGACAACATTACGAGCATCGTTGGTACTGATTTGATTTGACGATAGCCCACACTCAAATCAAAGGATTGATAAGACAATAGGTCCAGCAACTGATCACAGGGACCAATCGATGAAGATATCATCTTTCTTCAGCACACCCTACACAAGAATATCCCTTTGGAACGAACTAAGTCAGGCAAGCTTTTATCTTCCAACTCTCCAAGTTGTTGTCTAGCTTAACCAACTAGCTCAGGGATATCTAACACCGATTTTTGGAGAGAAGGTGGTTCACAAGAACCCAACTTGATCACGAGATCAACATAGCGGTCCGGCGACAACCTGGTGATACTTCCGAGAAGAAATTTGGAATATCATGAACCACCGGTATGTTACTAAGCTCGAGAACAATCTTACTTTTAGGGCAAGACGATATGATCAAATAAGCAAGGATTGGCACTATCCTAACTCACTGATCGGAGAGTGCACCAGAAATAAGGACTAGGTAGCACGATCAGTCTTAGAAGGATGATTCAAAAGCTAACATGCTAAGAATGAAATTATTATCCTTTAACTACCAAGCAACGAGGTTGCTGGGAGTATTGATTTCACACATCACAATTCATTTGTCGGTATTCCGGTTGCATCAACACGAGGGCCGAGGAATGACTAATGATGGTGAGAAGTATCACTACGTCAAAATTCATGAGAGTTGGTGCAGTTCTCATGACAATTCTGACATAAAGGGGGTAATACTCCAAGGTAGAACAGAACCAAAAGCTGGATTAGCAATTTGATCTGAAGAGCACAACTTCTTTGACCCAATCCTGGATATGGAAGAGGTACTGGAGTTTGTTTCTCCTAGTCATTCTGCGATAGAATGGCTTGACGGACCACAAGAGTAATAGGCATCGATAAACGAACGCACGCATACTCTTGACTATCAATTGATAGACGAGGGTCAGAATGCAACTAAAGAGAACAACTCAAAGGAACATATAATTTTCTGAGTTGTGGATGCATAGATTAGTATGTCGAACCAAGTTCAACATATTTCTTCCGGATAACCCATGCAGAAAGGTAGAACTGGCAGAGTCACGATTTATGAATGGAGAACTCCTCAAGAGTACTCTAATTGTGATTTTTTTGATCCAATAAACATCTGCCATAAGCGGTTCATAGTATTTGGAAGAAGGAAATACCACGGACCTCGAGGACTGTCGCAAAGTTACTAATATCCTGAAGGAACTAGAAAACACTATCAACATGAAGTAAGCAGAGTGTATCTCGGGTTCAAGAACCCAGGAATAGAATACCTACTAACTAAATGGCATCGCGGGATGCTTTCGATAATGACGGCCAGAATCATCACACTGGAAACACAAAACATGGCTAGACTACTAGATGATCCCCTGAGACACCTAGGGTCATAATAATAACTCCAACATAAAGGTCGAGGCAGTAGAATACCTCAACTCAACAATTAGTGTGATTGAGCTGGCATAAGGAACATCGAAACCAGAGGGAAAGGATTTGCAATTGCATCAGACTATTTAGAAACCTGGAATGACTTGGACAGCATAACGGCTGTAAATGCTCAGAAAAGATTTGAGACATTCACAAAAATGGTGGCATAACCACTCAGAAGCACAATATCAAGGTTTCGAGATCAACAGTTAACGTACGGAAGTAGTAGAAACTGGACAGAGGCTTGAGTCCAACAAGCTTACAAGTCTACAGATTAGTAACACGAGATCCTGATAGAAAGAAGAGATAGCCTAGTTCTTAATCCCGTAGGAAAGATGAGATGACTCAGATCAGAAGGGCATGAGGTAAAGGAGTAAAAAGAGCCTTACGTTCCCATCCCACAATCAATTCCCTTATATAACTAAAGAATTTCTAGACTCAACTTCGACCAGTTTGGCTTGGTAATCCTACAGGCAGTCAAGCTCTGATACCAACGCTGTCAGGACCCCGACTCAATGCCATATTGATCTAGCATGTAACACCTCATATCACTTTGCGGCCTCACGCACGGTATTCCCACGGGTGTCGCCTTACCTTTGCCCGGGACCGTTTGCGCCTTTTGGCACACGTATATGACAGTGTCGCTAGCATCCATATGATAAGGAGCCCGGGCTGACATGGCTAGTCGTAAACCCAAAGTGGCACAAACTTACAGGGACAGGCATCCATGACCCAGCATCGAACGTGTCGGTCATCAGCGAGTGAACCCAGGCTGTAGCACTGGGCTAGCAGGACTCCGGTGAACCGGGCTGTAGCGGGCTAACAGGACTCCGGTATTCATCGCGTGACATTTCCCCGAAGGGACAGACACAAGAACGAAGAAGGACACATGCCGGCCAGCCTAAGTGTTCCGGAGCAGTAGCAAGCTACCATGGCTCAGTGGAAACACTAGGAGAAATTTCCCGGTAAGAGAGGCTACTAAAGATAAACAACTAGATGGTCAGATCCCACACATACCAAGCATTTCAATAACATACACACAATATGCTCGATATGTGCAAATACAACATGGCATCACAACATGACTCTCCGACTCAAGTAATTTATTCATTAGGCTCCGAGGAGCGAGATATTACAAACATGGGTCTCATGACCCAACAATCAGAGCATATAAGTCAAAGCACAAGCGGAAGCTATCATGTCTGAGTACAGACATCTATAAATGAAAAAGGCTGAGAAGCCTGACTATCTATCAGATCCTGCCGAGGGCACAAGATCATAGCTGAGGTATCAAGCTAAACGTCGAAGTCCACGCGGAACTACTAGCGAGACCGAAGTCTCTCTGCAAAAACATAAAATAGGCAAACGTGAGTACAAATGTACCCAGCAAGACTTACATCAGAGCTAACTACATATGCATCATTATCAACAAAGGGGATGGTGGGGTTTAACTGCAGCAAGCCAGCTTTGACTCGGTGGCTATCCTGAACTACGACTGCAATGTAACTCTTTTGAGGTGGCGCACACGAGTCCACATATTCACCATATCAATACACCACTACGGATCCGCTCTCGTCTCCCTACGAGAACGCCATCCATAGCACTCACGCTTATCTTGCGTATTTTAGAGTATCCACTTTCACTTGTCTATGAACTGAAATAAGCAACCCAGAAGTCCTTTTCCACGGACACGGCTATTCGAATAGATGATGATAACCCTGCAGGGGTGTACTTCTTCACACACGCTCTCACCACTTACCGCCGTTTACACGACATGTACTCGGCAACCTTCAAGCGGAAGCCCAACGTGGGTGTCGGCCACGGCCTGCCTAAACACTCAAGTCTCTAGTCCAGGTTTATCGCCTATTCGGGTTCCATCCATGAGGAGATCCGGCCGGAGTTTCGCTCACAGCCCCAAACGATGTGAACAGGGTTCCGTGACACCAAACGGGCGCCCGGTTTACCCGGCCACGTGCCTACCGCATCACAGCCCACCCCTACGGTCAGCGCTGCGCACGGCCTCCAGCATACTACAAACACCAGAAACTACTTGCAACTCCTGGACAGAGGACAAGGGTGATTAAGAAGCCGAGAGGGTCCATTGGGTTCGGGCCCAATGCATGGTAGTAGCTGAATCATGGATCACAAACACAGAACTCAGTTCCTGAGGACGGCTGCAATGAGACAACCCACCATGTACTCCTACATGGCCTCTCACCGCTACCTTTACCAAATCGTGTTCACACGCTTAGCTCACACACCGTAGGACATGTTCACACACCTCTGATTCATCCCGGATGAATCAGACCTGACTCGACTCTAAGCAGTAGCAGGCATGACAAACAAGCATGAATGAGTAGGCACAACAGGGCTCAAACAACTCCTACTCATGCTAGTGGGTTTCATCTATTTACTGTGGCAATGACAGGTCATGCAAAGGATAAAGGGGTTCAGCTACCGCAGCAGGTAACAGATGAATCGTTGTTGTCCTAATGCAGTAAAAGAGAGCAGGAGCGAGAGAGTGGGATTGTATCGGAATGAACAAGGGGGTTTTGCTTGCCTGGCACTTCTGAAGATAACATTGAGTCTTCATCAATGTCAACGATCAGATCATCGTATCACGTCTATCGAGAGGGGACAAATACCGGCAACACAGAAGGGAACACAATCAATGCAATGCACAATATGATGCATGATCATGACATGGCAAAATGAATATGTTTTGAGCTAATGCAACTAGCAACAGATTAAATGAAGTTGGTTTGAATACAAGATTCAAATTCAAACTCCATATGTGATTATTTAAATGCCCTTTAATTGATTTGTGCTAAACAGCAGCTATAAGTTGTTCTAACATGCATGAAAATGGTACAGATGGATTCCTTGAATTTTTCTGGTAATTTTTCATATATAATTTATTTAATTTGGAGTTACGGTTGAATTTCTATGATTTTTAGAAGTTTATACAGTTTTCTGGAATTTCCTGAATAATATTAAATCCAGAAATGATTATGACGTCAGCACCACGTCACAGTGACGTCAGCAGGGTCAACTGGGCTGGCTCGGTCAAACCTGACGTGTGGGGGCCACACGTCAGTGACACAGGACCTAATCCCGGTCAAACCCAACGCTGACTGGGGTTTGACCAGGGGTGGGGCCCACTGTCAGTGGCTGTGGGGGTGTTTAGCGTGGTCATTAGTGCTAACTAAATCAGCGCCACGTCAGCTGCCGGCGTTTAACCGCCGGCAACCTCAGATCGCGGCGGCGTCCGCGTCGGGTTTGCGCTACAGGGCGCCGTTTTACTCGTGGTTTGCGGCTACGGCTAGCTGGCAAAGCAGCGCATCTAGTGGAGCGAACGGGAGGAGCTGGGGTGGCCTGAGTCGACGGCGGCGAGCTCCAAGGCGGCGGCCGGAGTTCGGGCACCTGCGGGTTTGGCGTTGTGGTGCTCGGGAGGGGAAGCTGGTGGGTTCTACGTGCTCCTGGTGAGGTTTGGAGCACGGTGGTGTGCCCGGCTTTGAGCCACGGTGGCTCTGGCCACGACGGTGACGAGGCACGGCGGCGGCGAGTTCTCGGATCTGGCGGAAGCAATGGCTAGAGCGGCCAAACGGCACGGGAAGAAGAGGGGAACGGGTCAGCGGCTCACCGCGAAGCTGCAGGGAGGGTTAGTGGGCTCGGGGGCGCGCCGGAGTGGCCGAATCGACGGAGAAGGGCGCTGGGGCCGAAGCTTGAAGACGATGGCGATGGCGGCTGCTCGGGGCCCTTCTGGTTGCGTGAGACAACGAGGAGGACGGGGGCGGAACAGCGGAGCTTTGGGAGGCGTCGGGGAGGCGAGACGGTGGCTGTGGCCGCGCGAGCGCTGGTCAGCGGCGACGGGCTCCATTCGGTCGCGGGAGGGGGAGCAGAGGAGCGAGGGGGAGGGAGGTCCAGAGAGCGAGGGAGAAGTGAGAGGGGTCGGGGAGGCGCATGGCGTCTCCGGGCGTCGAGGAGGGAGGCAACCAGGCAGGAGGTGGCCAGGGGGAAGCAGGAGGTGGTCGAGGCCTCTCGGGCGCGCGCCACGCCTCGCCTCTGTTCGTCCTCCTGGCAGAGGAGGAAGAGGACAAGGGGGAGGAGGTGGGCTGGGCCGGCCAGATGGAGCTGGGCCAGGTAAGTGGCGCCAGGTAAGTTCTGTTCTGTTTCATATTTTTCTTCTGTTTTGTTTTTATTTAATCTTTTGCCACTGTTTTGAAATAAAACAAATTCAAAGACAGTGACAAAATTCCCCTGAACATTTTATTTAGCACAATGGGATTATACCAAAGCACATAAAAATGTTTCAGTTATTTGAACATATATTCAGTAATATTTGGATATAAGTTCAAATTCAAAATAGTATTGATTTAAATTCAAAGTCCCAAAATAAATCCTTTTAAAATGTTCATTATTTTTGGTTTGGATCAAAACCCTTGCCAAAAATATTAAACATCTAAGAAGAGCATTTTGGAACAATGGATGAGATTTTAGGGTTTTTGCCCTTCTTTTATTTAGGGTTTTGAGGCTTCTGAATTCCTCAGTTCAGGTTTCAAAAAATTTAACCATGATGCTCAGATGGAAGCAGGCATAGGACAGGCCAGAACTAGGGATGTGACAATTAAATAGTGGTAATGACGACTATAATGATTTTTAGCTAGCTAGTATACCGTTAACTTGTTGGTGATGATATATATGATGCAATAGTTTTTATATTAATATGATGATGATGATGAGTTATTATATCACTTATGAAAAAACTGCAGATTAGTTTCAACTGGATGGATCCTTGCTAGCTAAGTGATCAAGTATATGCCATATCCATATTACTTGCTCACCTAATATAAGTGATCAAGTAATATATATATGGATATGGCATATATACTTTGATCACTTAGCTAGGATCCATGCATGCATCCAGTTGAAACTAATCTGCGGTACTTTCACCTAATGATTTAACAACTCATTATAATGTAAAAACAATCTCTAAATTAAATTGAAAACACAAAACTAAAGGAAAAATAAAAAATAAAACCAAAAACCCCCGAACATTTAGTACCGGTTGGTGTTACCAACCGGTACTATAGGTCTCCCCTCACCCGGCCCTGGCTCGTGCCACGTGGTGGCACTTTAGTGGCGGTTCGTGCCGAACCGGTACTAAAGGGGGGGCCTTTAGTCCCCACCCTTTAGTGCCGGTTACAGAACCGGCACTAAAAGTCCTTATGAACCGGTGCTATAGCCTGATTCTGCACTAGTGTTAGTACCGGTTGTAGCCACCACCCGGTACTAAAGGGGTTGCGCTTCCCGCCGCTTCGCCTGGCCAAAACAGACCTTTAGTACCGGTTAGTGGCTCCAACCGGTACTAAAGGTAGGTTCTATATAAGAAAACACTTCAAAAAAATTCGTCAGTTCGTTCTCCCTCTGCTTCTTCTCCTCTGCCCAGTCACCGCCGCCCCTCGTCACTGCCCCCGTCGCCGTCCCCATCGCCGTCGCCGCCGCCCCCGTCCCCGTCGCCGCCGCCCCCGTCCTCGTCCCCGTCGCCGTCCCCTCTGCCTCGTTGTCCCGTCGCCTCGCTGTCGCCGTCGCCGTCGCCCGCACTGTGAGCCCCTCTCCCCGTCCCTTCTCCTCCCTCCAATCGAAGCCGCCGTGCCACCGGCGCCGTAGGTGCACATGTGCACGTGCGCGCGCGTGCACACACACACACACGTGCGTGCGCGCACACACACACACATTTAGTTTTTAGTTTTTAGTTTTTTCTATTTTTAGTTTTGAGTTTTTTTTCTTTTTTTCTATTTTTTATAAAATGTTTTAGATGAATTAATTAATTAGATTAAATTAATGTTAAATAGTATATAGAAATGTTAGAAATGTTAGAAATGTTAGTTTTAGCTAGATGAATTAGATACCGGCAGAGAGGGAGAAGAAGCCCTGTTCGAGATCATACGCTCCCCTCGCGCGCCAGATGATTGAAATGAAGAAGATGGCGGCTCCTAATATCTGAACAATACCGGGGAGGGTGATGATATGATATTCGATCGCGACGACCGAATTGATGAAGTCATGGACGACGACTTTGATTATGATGGCGAAGAAAATGTTGATCTTGAAATAACAGAAACCGGTGAGGTATATTTATATAAGAAGGCATCTGGTGATCATCACATGTTTTAAATGGTTTGAAGATATATTAACAAATCGATCTTTCTTCTTTCATCCCTCCGGATTGAGCAAATCTTCTACAGGCAGAGTGCGAGGCCCGGGAAAAAAGTTGAAGGAGGGTGTAAAGTACAACATCGATGCCATCAAAACTAATGGCGAACCAATAACGCCTAAGAGCATTGCGTACAAGTTCATTCGTTAGTGCGGAGTCCTTGTGAAGGACAAACTCCCGATCTCCCTTCAAGAATGGAAAGAGCCATCAAAGCCCCGTCCAGATTTTACTTTTGTCGACGACAAAGCAAAAAAAAAGCGCTTTGGGAAGATCTAATGGAACATTTCATCCTACCAGATCATTTCACAGCTACAGAAAGTCAAGGACGCTGCTCTTAGGAATATGGCAATTGCATTCAACAACCACAAGAAAACTGTATGGAATAGCTACGTCAAAGCAAGAAAGAAGACTCCAGAATTCAAGGGAACACTGGAGAACCAAAGAGAACAGTCGGATGATTTCGTGAAATTCAAGGAATCAGAATTATCTAAGGAACGGTCCAGAAAAAACAAGGCCAATGCCACAAAAAAGAAGCAATTCCATAGGCCGGGGCCAGGTGGCTACGCGTGGCAATGCCTAAGTGGGATAAGTCTGAGCAAAAGATGCTGGCTGCACAGGTCACTCCAGTTACATTGTTGGCACCCCAGGTGCAGAACTTGGTTCTATGCGCATGGGGGGGAGGGGCGTTTGACCCGAAGACAGGCGAGGTTTCGAAGAAGGCATGTCTTAAAGGAGCCGATGATAAGTTAGTTGAAGCAATATAAGAAGCTCGAAAGGGGGTGTTCACACCCAACAAAGAGAACGATGAGCTTACGCGCGCCCTGGGAAATCCTGAACTCCCGGGAAGAACACGAGGCAAGGGCGTTGTTCCATGGTATGAGGGCTTTTCTGAGTGGAACGCCGACTACAGAAGCCGTGCGTGAAGGAAGATGGAGGAGGAGAAGAAGAAGAAGAAGCCGGAGGACAAGCAGAGGAAGCAGGAAGTAGAACGCCTTCAAGGCTTTTCTGAGTGGCACTCAAATTGCAGAGGGAGGAGCAGCAGATCGACTCGCTTAGCCAGGAAAGGGGGTCTCAGCAGCGGCCGCAACTAGTGAATGATCCAGCATTGGATAGCACCGTCCTATCCATGCCGAGAAGTAGCGTGGGTTCCGCCCCGGGCGACGCACTGCTGGATGGATACCCTGTGGATGATACCCTTCTTATAATCTTAAATATTTTTCAAAATTATGGCTTTTATTTTGGTTTAAGTAATTTTAAGTTTCAAATACGATAAAACTAACTTGCACGCACCCCAACTAAGGCCTACTACTTATCGCGAGACATGGGCCACCTGGCCCATTTACGAGCGTTGCAAGCGAGAATAGCTTCCAACTTGCTATAAGAGAGGTATAGACTCGCCCCTTCCCAAGGCCACGACATCGGCTCCCTCCTCCTCCTTGTCCGACGACCTTTTCAGCGACATGAGGAGTGGGGACCCGTCCGTCAATTTTTTTTATTCTTAGCTGTTTGTTTTCTCCGATGACATCGACGAGGTGATTGTGGCAATGACGTGTTGGAATAAGGTATGTCGGATCTTTGCTTACTTGACTCGTATGGGCATCAATAAATGGCTCGTGAGTTTGTGTCCTCGGATCTATGGGTTCTCTTCAAATGTCGGCAATTGATGCGTGGTTCCTTTGCAAATGGTTAATGCCCTTCTTCCTTTCCAACGGTTGCGGATGACGGTTATTTCTTCGCCAATGAAGATCTCGCTGGTCCAAGGACATTGGCGTCACGACCAAGGTGTGTTCATCAGTTTTAGTTCCCGGACAACCCGCGTAGCTCAAACGGCTTAGCAAACCACAAGGTGGATTCCCTTGGTGGAGTCCTCTTGGCGGCGCAGATGGTTCCTTGTTGTGGTGATGCTCTTCTTGGTGAGTGGTCTCGTCAATGACAAATCATGAGTGTTAAGGGTTGTTATTTATCTGTCTTGCAAAGTCCATTATATAAAACTACAGTTGTATCATTCTTATCTAAATAAATTAATTTGGCGTACCAACCTGTGGTTGGATGGTTAGGAAGACAGTGGTATGCCCATCCTACGAGGGTTCAAGTCCTAGACTTGAAATTGGTGCTCGTATTTTCTCAAAATGATGTAACGGCTCAGTCTCTGGACTGGAATCCTGGTGCTCGTATTTTTTTGTAATTATTTAAGGTCTTCCGACGATGTGCGCTCAATGACATGAGACGTTCCGTCGATCGCAAAGAGGTCTGTGATAACTTTGTCGTTCTCAAAATGATGTATCGGCTCGGTCTCTGGACTTGAAACCTGGTACTCACATTTTTCTGGAATTATTTCAGACCTTCTGACGATGTGCGTTCAATGACATGAGAACTCCCTGTCGGGCACAAAGGAATTTGTGATGACTTTGTCAATCTCAAAATGATGTATCTGCTAAGTCTCTCGTAGGTGCTCATAGGGGTAAATGTGTCGGCTCAGTCTCTTGAAGGTGCTCACAGGGGTAGGGTGTGAGTGCGTTCATATGGTCGAGTGTATGTACGTATATATGAGTGCCTACATTTGCAATGTGTGAAAAAAAGTTTATGTTCTTTTAGAAAAGTCAACACCCATGCACAAATTTAGTCTGAAACAGTGTTGTGGCAAAATTCGATGCACTGCCATCCGAAATATCTAAACAAACACATGCACCTCAAGAAAAGGCCAAATTTCAGTCGATCAACAATCAGAACAAATCTCCCGCCAACAACAGCTAAAGCCGGTCACATGTTCGGGTGATTATACAACAACAACAACAACAACAACAACAACAACAACAACAATAACAACAACAACAACAACAACAAATCCTTTAGTCCCAAACAAGTTATGATGTTCTAGTGATTATAACTACATGAAACTACTAATCAAGTATACCATATGAGCTGGCCATGTATCTTGTTAGACAGGAAATAATTTCACAATTAATTTTTTTTATAATTTACTGGCATATCCCTATAGAGATTAATGGTACTTCAGGAAATTAGATTAGTGCACTCACTACTCCTGCAAAGACAAGTTTCTCTCTGCTTGGGTTGGTTACAACTCTCCATCCCTAGGGATACTCCTACATCGTGGTGGTGATTCAAGAAAAAATCCGAGGGCGTCTACATTTACAAAATTGTTTAGATGAGTGGATGGATGCCTGTTTGGCCATATCCTCATCCAAGACGTGTATACGCAACCGTATTAACAGCTGCTAGAGATGCTCTAAATTAGAATAACTACGCCAAAATAAAGCAAAATGGAGGGGGCACAATATTTTGTCGATCATCACATAGAAAAGTATACAATGGGTAAAGGGAAACATATAAGAGCACACAACCCACAAAGTAAAAAAAATAAAAAATTACAATACACCATCGAATCACCACACAGAAAATCCGGGCCACTCCAATGCTGGAATGGCTTTATTTAATACGGCTAACTAATGCATGCATCTTCACATCAGATGGGCTCTTGTGTGGCTTCAAATTGAAAATTATAGTTGTTCATACCAGTGAACAGGCCATCGTCCATCTTGTAGGTAACAACCTCTCCTGTGATCAGAATGTCCCTCTGAGTGTAGGAGAACGGGACATCAATAAAACCCTGAGTCGCAGCCGCTCTGATTGTCACCTTGGTCATCGGAGTCACCACAGCCTGGTAGGAGGCCTCTTGTGACGTCGTTGTCTGAATGGATGACCCCCACTCGTACTCTGAGTTGAATTCAGTGGATACCTCAACCTTCCCTTCTGCTATGACCGGGATCCCGGCTCTTAACTTGGTCGTGACACCGATCTTGAGGCTAACAGTCGAGCTCCAGGTCTTGGCCTGCGTCTCCTCGTATTTCAGGGTCAGGGTTTTGGCATGTGTTTCATTGGTGTCATTGGTTGAAGTCATGCTGGGAAAGGTAAGAGGCTTCTCGCCGTAGATCCTAGCTTCGGAGAGCTTGAACTCCACGCCATAGACCTCTCGCGAAAGTACGGCTTCTTCCACCCGTAATCTTGCTTCAAGGGTGATGGTATCGACGGCGGCGTTAAGGCAGCTTGTCTTCTTGTCGGCAGTTAGCCTCTTGCAGTACCTGGAGTTTCGCAGGTTCTGGAGACCGATGTAGTCGGGCAACATGACCACCCTGAAGAGCGTGTCACGGTCTCTGCTGCTGGTGTCGGCCGAGTCAGCCCAGATCCAGTTGGGGCTGAGCCTCCAAAACCTATTGAAGTGGTTATATTTTATGCGCACGTTCCCATTAGCATAGTTAGGGAAAATAGTGTTGACCACAGTTGAATCTGCAATATCAGATGATGAGAATTCCAGGTAATTGCGTTTCTGGATGATCCTCGCCCGGAGGTACATGTCATTGTCGCCTTTAAAAGCAACATATTTAGGCAGTACCAATTGCTTCGACAGATCAATGGCGGAGAAGTCATGAAGAGATTTCACTTGATCAATTGCTTTTTCATGCCCTCCGGTTCCCAGACGCAGGTAGGCTTCTTAAGTTGTCCCCTTTTCCTTGGTTATATCAGATTCAGAGCTTGTTGTCTGCTGAGGACGGAAGAACCTGCATGCATGTGTTTCCATCCTATTAGAATGAGGACTACTAGACCAAGCAGCTATCAGTGTTGATCTTTTTTCTTTTTCTTTTTTCTCCAAGACATTACTCGCTCTGCCCATTATATAAGAGCGTTTTTGTCAGTACTGTAACCGATCTTATATTATGGCACGAAGGTAGTAATTATTAATTGATTATGCGTGGAGGCTTTGTCTAGTAAAATTTTAACAAAAAATTATACTGCTCCAGACAGAGTGAGTAGTAGACATAGAATGATTGGTAAATTGACGTGTAGACAGAAAAAATAGATGGTACTGTACGTACCTGATGGATAGATTATTGTCCGTGTCCGCGAGAGGGTTGGGCTCAAAAAGCGTGCATGATGGCTTGGACAGGTCGTCCTCCGGTTCATTGACGATGCCAATGATCCAGTGGCCGCTGCCTTCACCGACATGTTTGGCCACCCAGTACTTGTTGTTGTGGCAGCACCTGACGTGCAGGAGCCCGTCGTGCTCCTTGGATGGCTCCAGGTAGAATCTAGTGTACGGGCTTGCAAGGACATCGACGTCGTCGGCGCCGTGGCTCAGCTCCTCGAAGAACTTGCCTCCGCCGGCGCTCTCCTCGCTCCCTGCTTGCACGCTACCTAGGTACTTGCCGGTATGCTTTGACCGGAAAGCAACGCATTTCGGTGAACCCGTCATTGGAAACATCTCTTCAACTATCTGTGTGTGTGTGTGTGTGTGTGTGTGTGTGTGTGTGTGTGTGTGTGTGTGTGTGTTTGTGTGACTATCTAAGTTGTGCATAGCAGCTATATATACTGCTGCCGTGCTGCCGCTTAACGTATACATGCAACTCACGTGCGAGAAAACGAGAACATCATCCTTTCCTGTACAAGTTCTATGAATCCAGGAGACCAACCTCATCCTTCCAGATCTCACCTAATAATTCATTTTCTTGGTCACGGACCATTTGGCACAAATTATAGCCATTCAGCAGAATAGTTTCCTCGTTTTGCGCGTGTGCCAAGTGATCTATCTACAAGTAGTACGAGTGCCAAAGTGATTTGGAGCGGCTCAGCTGGCGCGGCAAGCCAAGAGCAAATGACAGCGCATGGAGCTAGCCGACACACCGGCCGTATTTTGACTCCTTTCTCTCGTTGGTCCTCCACTGGCCCATCCACACGGGTTGCACACCCTCTCCGCTCTCACTACAAACACGTTGCATGCATGCATGCATGCATGGCTTTCATAGGTGGTTGGAGAGTTTTCTTACGGTAGAAATGGATCAGGGTCATAGGTTGTTCACTAGTACAAAATCTCTCATAGCAGCGGTAAAACATAAATATAAGTTTACCTATGTGTAATGATCAATCAAACATTCATGACACAACATAGCTTATGTTGGGATAACGTCCTATAGGCAATGTATCCATAATTTCATTACCATTAGACAACCTACAATTGCATCTAATGGTTAATACTCCACCGAAGGTGTCCAAAACCCTTACTCTTGCCTGTTGGCCACGCGAATCAAAGTGATATTTCGGTCAACTATCCAGACGGTCAACTGCAAAAGGCACAATGGAATCACCCAGCGCACACCGCTGGTGTGTTTCCTGTCCACGAGGAAAGAAGACCGACAAGGTTCATATTTGGCTGTTTGTAGAATGGGAGTTGATTACCCAAGAATTTCTTGGTAAGAAAAGAGTAATTCACCTCACATATTAAGTAATAAAATAGCGCATTGTGAATAGGATCATCCATAAGTCATTATCGGGATAACAACTCAACTATATTTTATCCTTACTTAGGCAAATTCGACTGAGTTTTGCACTCTCTCATTGTCACCAAGAGTACTTCAAAAATAGGGATCTAATTCATCTAATACACCACTTTCTTTACATATCTTTCATCTAAACAGGCCAATAAATGGACTAATGAAGCATAGAGCAATATACAACGGTTAATTATCCGACAGCTGGTACTCCAAGGATTGTCGAATGGTATGTAGGTTTTAGGCCACTCAATGCAAGGGTTTGTAGCATGGATAACTTTCCCCACAACTGAGAAACCAAGTTATAAATCCGTAGGCAACATCGCTACCCTCATTCGAGAAACACTTAGAAAGGAATTAAGAATCTATTTATGATCCCATCTGTTCTAACGAGGTTTCCAATCTCACTAGCTTTCCTGGTTGTAATAATTTATGATCGTACAATGTGTTGGAAGTATTTTAGTATTTTCGGAATAATTAATTGCAAAAAAGAAAATGCATGTAAACATAAGTTGGAGAATCACTTACGCATGAAAATTGGACCAGAGTTCATAGGTTCACTTGTAGCATCTCTCAAAGCAATGACCACACATAAGTAGAAGCGTGGATATGTGTCGTGATCAATCAAACATTCATAAAATATTATAGCATGTGTTGGGACCATGGTAGATAAGCAGTAAACTCATAAATTCAGTACGCCGACTACCGTCACATCTAGTTGCTAAATAATCCATCGAATATGGTCAAAGCACTCATGAGTTCACCCCAACTATGAACTAATTGGTCGGGCAGAGGCGTGGAGCGCACGACCAAAAAAATTAACTAAAAAAGGTTAATGCATGTCACCAGAACTTATATCGTTGGATTCTTATTTGAACATAGTTTTCAATGATATTATATTTTATGATATGCATTCACATTTTTTAGTTAAATCTATTATCAAAATTTGACGCAAAATACGATAGGGACCAATAAACCAGGACGGAGGTAGTAGATGGCATACATACACAGATAAAGTGTACAGAGCCTAGTGAGGGACCCCTTCGTTCCAAAATAATTGAGTTCTAGGATTGTCCTAAGGCAAACAAGTTAAAGTTTGACTATTTGCGTAGAAAATGTGCTAATATCTATGATATCATATATACATAATGTAAGATATATTTCATAATGAATATAATAAAGAAAACTTGGTATTGTAGATTGTTGAGGGAATTTTGCGACAATACTCATGATTTGGGGATTTTGTGGAGGCAAGGCACATGTGGAAGATATCCCCTGTTCTAGTGGTAACACTCCTCCTACTTGGATGTTTTTCCCTTGTTTGAGCCAAGTGATTACAAAGAAATTATCTGGCATGTAGACTTAAGTGACTATGTCTATGTCTCGCACCATTTTCTCCTTATATACTACGGCTGAGAAGGTGGAGTTAAAAGGGCTGTTAAGAGCCATGATGTGATAACGGCCATAATGGCGGCAATTACTAGTGGCATTACCACGTCGCCATAAGAGTCGCCTTGATGGCACTACAGGTGCATTTGTCTTGATTGACCACGTCTTGGTCCAGTCGGATGGACGGTATGGTGATTTTTTGGATGAGGTTCACGACGCTCCACCGAATGGGCTTCATTGGACTGGCTCAGCCGAGTGATACTCTTGACAACTACTGGGTCGTTGGTCATATTGGGCCTAACCCTTGTCATGGGCCTACCCCGGGTCATCCCGCCACCAGTTGCCCATGAGTCCTTCAAGTTCTTGGGGATGGCGCCAGCTCCTCAGTTGAGGAAGGTTGTCATGGGGAACCTGGCTACGATCATTATCGGGTCTCCTGGAGACAGGCCTTCACTACAATTATGGTGAGGGTGCCCGGAGTTTAACACCAATGTCTACATAAGTGCCAAGTGCATGAGTATTGGGGCGCGTGTCGCGCCATTAATCCTGATTGTTTAGCGCTTATCGCGGTAATATAAAGAGGGGGAAAGAGTGGTAAGCCCTGCATTCTGCCTTCCTCTTTTTGCTTCTTCCTCGTGACTCCATTGAGCTCCTTGATCTCCACTTTCACCATTGCTGCGTATGTGATCTTTGCGTCCCTGGATTCCTCCTCTGAGCATGAGAGGATGAAGAAGCTAAAGGCCGGCGCATTCCGAGGCCACGGGAAAAGCATTCTCCAGGCGACCCAGGCCGTCGAGCGGAACCAAAAGAGGGACGGCACCACCGACGAGCCGACAGAGAAGAAGAAGGCCAACAAGACCATCGACAAGTGGTTCCCCTCAGCCGCCTCAGAGGCGGAAGACAGAAGGCTGAAGACGAAGGGGTTATTTCTGACAAACCTAACATATTGGATATCCGCAAAGGGAGAAGTCCCTCCAACGCTGGTCACCGACGAGCGCGCGCTCCATCAAGATTTTTTGGCCGCGGTCTTGGTTTCCCCTGCACAAGTTCATACAGGGACTCGTATTTTCCTTTGGATGTCATCTTCACCACTTGACGCAAACCCGGAGTTCTCCACATTGCCAGCTTCACTATCTTCTAGGAGTGCATTCTCGGGACGACTCCTTGCTTTGAGTTATTCTGCCATTTCTTTTGCATTCAGGTGCAGACAAATGAATCGCAACCTCGGAGGGCTGAGCCTTCAGCTGGGACCGTCCTCCAAATTCTTCCTTGTGCCATTTCCCAACTCTCTATGAGCGTGGCACAAGACCTGACTTTACATCCCCGGCCTCAGCATCAGCCTATCGGCCTTCATCGGTGGGGCTCCGAGGAGACTTCGCTCCTGGGATTCCCTTGACGCCCTTTCCAAAGACACCCAGTTGCTTGTTGATGCCACGGCGCGCTTGAAGACCGATAGCTTGGGAAGGATCCACATCTTGAGGACCTCGGTGCAATGCCATGTCCTCCTATTGCAAACCCAGGAGGCGCTAATGTATTCGTACAAGGGGCGAGAGGATCCCATGTGGGTTTCCCCTGATGAGCTCAAGGAGGAGGAGGAGGTTCATTGTCGGATTAGTATGTCGACCGGTGTAGATGCCGACGCGGTATTCATGGAGGTCAAGGTGGAGCCCTTCTACCATGACGCTCCCATGAGAGAGGTATGCTTCTTCTTCATCGCTCTCTTTTGGGCGTGACTACCAAACTTCCTCTTCTGAACCGTTACTGTCTCGTAGGGCATCGCAGATTTCATTGATTTTCGATCAGAGCCCCCGCTTTCGGGCCAGGAGCTCAACCCAGTCATGCTGGGGTTGCTGGAGCCCGTGTTGTTGGAGGTCCCAAAGGAGGTCAAGGCCTCTCCCAAGAAGAGGGGTGTGGTCACCACGACCTCCATAGATGTCAAAGAGGGCGAGCCGGACAGCAAGGCTGCCCTTAATGGTGATGTTACCCTCCTCTCGAGCAGGGGCGATTCTACTTGTAAATTGTGGGGTCAACTGCCCCACAACTTTTTGATTGGAAGTCTAGTTCTATTTGTATTTGCGCAAAAATCAAAACATTTAGAGAGATTAGTGCACTTGAACCCATAGCTTTTTGGAGCGGGCACCGCTACTGTTCTCGAGGATAGCAACATTGGTACAGTGAGCTGCTATCCAAACAGTTTTTAACCCCTTTCTGCGACAGCATTTTAAACCGTCGCCTAGTGAGTGTGGACGATAGGGGGGTCCTTCCCACGCGGCGCAAAAACCGCCAGAGATAGGTAGTAGCAATGCATACGTTTTGCATAACTAAGCGTATGCGTTGCCGGTATGTATCCCAAACGCGATTCTTCATACAACTATTTGTGATATCTCGCATATCCCAAACGCTCCATCCTTTCTACTCGTGTGTGCTCGCATTACCATTGCAATTGGACTTCTGTGGTTTTACCGTACCGGACGCAGTCCGGGCTTTTTCCACGCACGTACCAAACTGGCTCTACGTTTACGATGCGCGTCACATCACAAACAGTTCATGATTGTAAAGCATGTACAGTAAGGCTACAATCACACACATTTAATTTTCTAGAACCGTTTGTGATATTGTCTGACATCACACACGCTTTGCAAACGGCAACTGTGTGCATGGTTACACACGTTTCCTCTCCATGAACCGTGTCGAATTATGATGTATATCACACATGTTGTGCTTTTATAGACCGTGTGCGCCGTAATGACCTGCAGAGCGTATCTTTACCCTAATTCAATTGCTGATGTTTAAAATTGTACGGAATTTCAATTTAAAAGTAGGCTATAGTTTCATTCATATCCATTAGGTTCAACAACCAATGCATTATTCGATTCACAGGTACATATGTTCAAGAATTACATCAAAACAAGAATTATATAAGCACCAAATAAAGAATGATGAAGCAGGGTTGTATACTTGTACTATTAAAGATGGTAAAGAAAGAGGCGAGGGACATTCTGGTTGCTGAACAAGGTGAAGCGGAATGCCCCTATTGTGCCCTCCTCCATGCAGAAGGCACGCATGACTCTAGTCCAACTCCTTGTGATGGCCGGCCGCCAATCATGTAGTTTGAGAGGTAATCTTGAGTAAACTGCTTTGGAAACCACTACGAAGGAAATAAGATTCAGACATTGCCATCTAACAAAACTCATTATTGGCAGTAAAAAGAATACTACAGAGTCCTTATTTATCATGCTGCAGTTCATTGTTGTCTTGCATAAAGTGTAAATAAATAGTTTGATTGAAATCTTTTACCCATTTTAATAACAATCTTTATTAGTTTCCTCATTTGATGATGGTTCATGAATATCTCATTCCCCCATACATAGAAAGGGTCGAAGCATGGAACTTTGCCAATGACATATGTACCTAAAAGCACCAAGTTGATATTAAGAACTTAAACAACAATTGCACAATGATGTAGTAAACACTCTCTCCGTCTCATTATATAAGATCTTATTGAATCCAATATACTCACATATTGGATGAATTAACATCTTATATTACGGGTGGATGTAGTTTATTACATTGTTACAAATATTGGTCGATTAACTGCAGTTAACTGTTGCTGTGTTGGTGTTGTTGTTGCTGCTGCTGCTCTTACAGGTATATCTAGACATCATCAGAACATTAAGGTAACACTCTTCCTTGTTTCTATGTAGCCTGGGATTGCATATTTAGTCATTCAGTACAATGCATGTTGCTATGTAGCCTCGGATATATATTAAATATGGCCCTAGTTAACCTACCAATAAATGGGTTACAGATATATTCACTATAATGTTTGATTCAACGATTAATCCCTTATCAGCTCCGGGGAAGACACTCCTCCACTCGTCGACATCGATCTCCTCGTCCTCGATGCCCTCCATGCCACCGTCCTCGATGCCTTCGACCTCGTCATCGGAGGAGAGCATATGATTCTTTGTCATAGATGGGGTAGTTAAGTTGCGCCCCTCGAAGTTTTCACTAAAGTATGCGATGGGGGTGCTTCTCTTGCATCAACACACCTCCAATGCCATTACTACTAGCATCACAATGTACCTCAAAAGGTTTATCTAAGTTGGGTAATGCAAGCAAAGGGGTATGCGTAAGCAAATTCTTAAGCTCATGAAATGTTGTATCTTGGGATGGTCCCCAAAAAAATGGTGCATTCTTTTTGCTCAAAGCATGTAAAGGCAAAGCAATGGTGCTAAAATCCTTCACAAAGCGGAGATAAAATCTAGCTAAGCCAAGAAAACTACGCACTTGTTGCAAGTTTGTGGGTTGGTGCCAAGTTTTAGTAGCTTCAATTTTAGTTTCGTCTACATGCACACCTTTAGAAGACACAACGAATCCTAGGAATACAAGCTTGTCAACACCCAATTTGCATTTCTCCATGTTAGCATAGAGTCTCTCTTTTTGAAGGGTTTGCAAAACAGTTCTAAGGTGTGATGTGATCTTTGAGCGACTTGCTAAACACAAGAATGTCGTCAAAGTAGACCACTACAAAAACTCCAATATATGGTCTAATGACAAAATGCATGACACGCATGAAAGTATTGGGTGCTTCGGATAAGCCCGTTGGCATAAAAAGCCATTCATATAAGCCAAATTTGGTCTTAAATGCAGTTTTCCATTCATCACCCTCTTGTATGCGGATTTGATAATAGCCACTCTTAAGATCAATCTTAGAGAAAATTGTGGCTCCTCGAAGCTCATCTAGTATGTCATCTAATCGTGGAATGGGGTGACGATATCTAACGGTGATAGCATTGGTGGGACGACAATTGGAACACATTCGATAGGTACCACCTTTCTTAGGGATAAGGATTACCGGACCGACACAAGGGCTCAAGCTTTCATGTACATGGCCATTGTCGATGAGTTGTTGAACTTGCCGTTGGATCTCCTTAGTTTCTTCGGTGTTGACGTGGTAGGGTGCCTTGTTGGAAAGTGGTGCTCCGTGTATGAGGTTGATGCGGCGCTCGATGCCTTGAATAGGAGGTAGTCCCGAGGGTAGCTCATCAGGAGAAACATCTTGGAATTCCTGCAACAAACGAGACAACACTAAAGGTAGAGGTGGTGAGGTATTAGTTTTTTCCGCTTCACCTTTGCATAAGAGCACAAAGTGAAGAACACTCGATGGGTTCTCACACACTTCTCTGATCTCACTTTTGGTGGCAAAAAGCACTAGATGTTTCTTGTCGCTCATCATGGAGGCACTCAATTTAGGCTTGTGGCTCTCACTCTCCTTTTGGTGGGTCACTCTCTCACTATTCTCTCCATGATGGTAGGATGTTTGCTTGTCGGTGATCACTTGACTAGGCGACATAGGTCGTAGCACGAACTCCTTGCCATTCATCTTGAAGCTATAGTGATTGGTACGTCCATTATGGATGACGTCGCGATTGAATTGCCATGGCCATCCAATAAGGAGGTGGCAAACGGACATAGGTAGCACATCACATTCCAAGGTATCCTCATAGGCGCCAGTCTTGAAGGATACTTGCACGGTGTGCTCGACGCAAATGGTGCTGGAGTCGCTAAGCCATTGGACCTTGTAAGGATGAGGGTGCTTTATCTTGACCAATTTTAGCTTGTCACATAGCTCTTCATCTGTCAAATTGTGGCAACTTCCTCCGTTGATGATGACCTTCACAGAAACTTGCATTGTTGCCTGCTTTGGTGTGGAAGATGTGGCAACGTTGGTCCTCATCTTGTTGGTGTTGAAGCATCAAGACCTTGGAGACAACGAGAGCGGGGCTCGGATCATTGTCACAAAAGACTGGATTGTTTGCATCCTCATTCACTTTAAGGTGCATGGCCATGTGTTCAAGCACTTCAATTTCTTCATCGATCATAGAGTAATAGGTGCCATCGTCGTTGATTATGATGGTGTGTCTTGTTTGGCACTCAAAGGACTTGTGTCCTCGTCCTTGACATTTGAAGCATTGGATGGAGCTCGTCTTGGAGGCCTATCTCCGATAGGAGTTGTAGATGATGAAGCTCTCGGCTTGAAGTTGCTTGTAGTAGGAGGACGACTTGATGGGTGTCGAAGTCTTGTAACTTGGCTTGTCGCCGATGCTTGTAGGCGGTTTGGTTGAGGTAGGAGGTGCCGAAGTCGTTTGTGCTTCGTTGTATGAGCCGTGGTTCTTGGAAGGGTACTTGGAGTACTTGTAATCTTCTTTTACTTGTTGCTCCGCCTTGGTGGCTTGGTGCACTAGCTCAATGAGGTTGGAGTAGGGTTGGAAGTCGGCAATTTTCTTGATAGGATGGTTGAAGTCATTCAAGAATCTTGCCATAGTTTGTTCCTAGTCTTCCTTGAGATTAGCTCGAATCATGGTATTCTCCATCTCCTTGCAATACTCTTCAACGTACTTGGTGCCTTGCTTGAGAAGTTTCAATTTCTTGAATAAGTCACGGCTATAGTGTATTGGCACGAAGCGCACTTGCATGACATCTTTCATTTGGTTCCATGTTGTGATGGGTGGTTCGCCTTTGGCTACATGTCTCTCAATGACTTGCTCCCACCAAATAAGAACATAATCTTGGAACTCAAGAGATGCCATGGAGATCTTCTTTTCCCTCTTCATAGTTGTGGAGACGAAAGATCTTGTCGACTTTCAATGCCCATGAGAGATAGTCTTCAGGATCCTTTCATCCGGAAAACTTTGGCATGTTGATCTTGAGCTTGTCGTAGCGGTGCTCTTCATTGTGCGCTTGCCTATTGTGATGACGTTCTTGACATGGAGGATTGTCAACCTCAAGTTGCTCTTGGCATGGAGGATTCTCATGTTTCTCTTGTCGAGGTTGTTGCTCTTGCCGAGCTTGTGGAGCTTGGTTGTGCAGTCGTGCTTGATGTCGCCTCTTTTGTAATTCATTATGAAGTGCTTCTTATTCTTAATGAACACATCAGTTGCGGTTGGCGATGGCATGATTTGTGTCTCAGAGGGCACGTTGCACTGCAAGGGCTTGTGCTTCATGTCGTTGTTGTTCTTGACATAGAGCATCGGCGTCTTCCTTGACTTGGTGTTGGCATTGACATTCTTGCATTTTCTCTTGTTGGCGTTGGCATTCTTGCGCTTGCTCGTGTTGGCGTTGGCGTTGCCTTTGTTGTGCTTGCTCGAGGGTAGCTTGATTTTGACGATGTCGATGTTCTTGCTCATCAAGTTGCTCTTGTGAACCATTGTCATGTAGAAGATTTCGGTTTGCTTGACGATCTTGGCGCGCGGCTCGATGAAAAGTGTTTGATGTCGGTGTACTAGGGCAGGTGATGGAATTGGAAGAATGACGACTTGAGCGGCTTCGCCTATGTAATGACGAAGTGGAAGAAGATCGATTGACCATCAAAGTTCGTAGCTCTTCCATTTGAGTAGTCATGTTGGCATTGAGATCTTCCATGTGATGTGCAAGAGTATTGTCGATGTATTCTCTTGTTCGCTCTTCGGAATGCATCAAGTCAATGGCGAGTAGCTCAATGCGCTCGTTCATGGCTTCATTCCCTTGGTGTAGAGCTGGTTGCTCACCAAATAGGTGAACCTTAGTGAAGTAGTTGTTCGGTTCTTGATGCTCATCAAATAGCGGGTTTGAAGATGTAGTTGGCCTATCTATCATCGCAAGAAAATATATGAGTTGGAGAAAGGAAAAACTAGACCAAATGTACCTTATCCGATATTGAAGATGGATCAATGATCCTCCATAGAGTAGTAAGGAAATAGCACAATTGATACTGATTCTTGTCAATTTTCACACCTACACAAGCAAAGCCTTTGAAGGAGCTCGGTTAGGATGGTGGCACAAAATTTATGCAATTGCTAGCAAGAGTTAATGATGTTGAAAATGATTCACTAATTTGTAAATGCAACAAGTAGACCAATAGCAATAAGAGGCACACAGGAACACGCGCATGGATAGATAAATGTGGTTGTGCAACCAAGGAGTGAGCGGAAAATGTGGAATCCACGGAAAATGCTATTGCCACACAACACTAGAGAGACGTTAATCGATTGCTCGATTGGCGGATACAAACTTGTGCACTACCTATAAGAGACAAAATGTAGCAACTTCCTATCACAAGTATGCTATGTATGTATGATGTTCCGGTGCTTTAACACTAGATGATCCAAAATGATTGAGTATGATACCATATGATATATGGTGATTAACTATGATATGATGCTATGGTTGTTGCTTAGAAGCTTGTTTGAATTTCTTTTGCTTAATAGCTTTTTGGCTCTTTCTCTCTTTTGAGCTCTTTCCTTGGCCAGTTTTGCAAACTTCACGAACCAAGATAGCAATTGTGTATGCGGGAACAACCTTGTGACTCAAGATATGATATGGGGTATGTATCTATGAACACTAAAGTGCACAAGTAGCATGGCCCGGCAATACTCAAATGGCTAGTCTCGATAGTAAAGTTACGCAAAATGGGCTATGGGGTGACAATGCAATGGCAAGGGAGTACTCAAAGAGTCATCGATGTTATTGCCCTTGCTTACGGTTGTTGTCAAGTCGATGTCACCTTTGATGAGGACGAAGGTGTGGTCGGTGTCGTAGGGCACAGTCTTCAGTACATTGGCGAAGATGCTGCTGCCCTGTGGACAAAGTTGTCGAAGTTGTGGAAGCAATAGAAGATGCTTAAACTCTCTGTATGGGTCGGAAGGTCCGGGCAAGACAGAAGTTCCGGGATGGCCGGAAGGTTCGGTGGCCGGACGTTCCAGGCGGGGCCGGAAGTTTCGATGGTCGCGAGAACAGATGAACGGGGAGATTTTAGATCTAGATTTGGGCGTAAAAAATGGAGAAAAACTTAAATTGGACGGGGATAAGAAAATTTGTGGGAGTATGGGAGGGTGGGGAAACTAGATCTACGTGGTACACACGAAATCCATGGATCAAATCCAACAAACTTCATCAAACCAACAAATCACAAAAAAATTGGTATGTCTAGTTTAGTGGGGATTTTCGAAATTGGGCAAAGCAAAAAAAAAATTAGTCTAGAAAAGAAGTTGGGGGCTCCGAAATCGTGATCAACCAAAGCTCATGATACCAAATGATATGGGGCTAACCTGGTGTAGGATGATCTTTCATGATTGAAGGGATCCCCAAGGATGAACACGAAAAACACGAGGGGGAAACGCAAGGGGGCGAGAGAAAACACTCAAATCAACAAGAAACGATCACACATGTTGTCGGGTGGTTGGTGCGACATATATCAAAGGATGGCTAATCATAGTGGGAGCTAGTAAGACGTCGCCGGTGCCTGGAAACGAGATAAGGCGTAAACATGCACGCCGACGTATCTTACCTAGGTTCGGGGCTCTCGTAGGAGATAACACCCCTAGTCCTGCTCTGCGGGGTCTCCGCATGATCACTAGATCAATAAGTGGCTACAAGATTGCTCCTTGAGCTGTTCGGCTAGAGGAGGAAGAAGGGCAAGGCTAGAGCTACTCCTCTCTCTACATTGGCGTGTCATCTAAGGGGCTGAACCCTTTGCATGGGTGCCATGGGGGTTTATATAGGCCTACCCCCCCCCCCCAAGGGTACAATGGTAATCCGACCGGGTGTAGGCCTGGTGAAAGCACAAGTGCTCCCTAGGTGGTTTTGTTAATTAATGTCAACATATCTCTTGTTGGACTAACACCTTTATCTAGCATGTTTCAGATAAGTTCAACATTGGAGTGGCATGGACTAAAGGATGTGGGAACTCCTTCAAGATGCTAAGGACAAAGGATTGGCTCAAGCTTCAAGCTCAAGACCCTTCATTTTACATTTTAGTGATCCAAGATCACATTGAGTCTATAGGAAAAGCCAATACTATCAAGGAGGGATGAGGTGTTGCTTAATGAGCCTCTTGCTTCAAGTGCTTAGTGATATGCTCCAAATACCCTCAACTACTTTCCCACTTCCACACATATGTCCTAAAACCTAAAGTCAAACTCGGCCCCACTGATTCTTACTATCCGGCGCCACCGATTCCAAATGTCATAGCCACTGCCACAAACCCTAGGCAAATCGGTTCTACGGATAGGGATCTCGGTCTCACAGAGATGGGATTGTAATCTCTCTGTGTATGTCCATTATCAAAATCGATCTCACCGAGTTTGAGCAATCGGTACTACCAAGATTACAATGCAAACGTTTTGGTTGACTCATTATCAAAATCGGTCCCACCGAGTTTGAGTAATCGGTCCAACCGAGTTTGCCTGGCCAACTCTCTGGTTAGCTAATTACCAAAATCGGTCTCACCGAGTTTGTGTAATCGGTCTCACCGAGATTACATTATGCCCTAACCCTAACCATATCGGTCCTACCGAGATGCAAGTCAGTCCCACCGAAAACCCTAACGGTCACTAGGTTTACTAAAATCGGTCTGACCGAGTTTGTTGATTCGGTCCCACCGAGATTGGTAAATTGTGTGTAACGGTTAGATTTTGGGTGAAGGCTATATATACCCCTCCACCTCCTCTTCATTCGTGGAGAGAGCCATCAGACTGAACCTACACTTCTAGCATCCTATTTCTGAGAGAGAACTACCTACTCATGTGTTGAGGCCAAGATATTCCATTCCTACCATATGAATCTTGATCTCTAGCCTTCCTCAAGTTGCTTTCCACTCAAACCCTCTTTCCACCAGATCCAAATCCTATGAGAGAGAGTTGAGTGTTGGGGAGACTATCATTTGAAGCACAAGAGCAAGGAGTTCATCATCAACACACCATTTGTTACTTCTTGGAGAGTGGTGTCTCCTAGATTGGCTAGGTGTCACTTGGGAGCCTCCGACAAGATTGTGGAGTTGAACCAAGGAGTTTGTAAGGGAAAGGAGATCACCTACTTTGTGAAGATCTACCGCTAGTGAGGCAAGTCCTTCGTGGGCGACGGCCATGGTGGGATAGACAAGGTTGCTTGTTCGTGGACCCTTCGTGGGTGGAGCCCTCTGTGGACTCGCGCAACCGTTACCCTTCGTGGGTTGAAGTCTCCATCAACGTGGATGTACGATAGCACCACCTATCGGAACCACGACAAAAACATCCGTGTCTCCAATTGCGTTTGAATCCTCCAAACCCTTCCCTTTACATTCTTGCAAGTTGCATGCTTTATTTTCCGCTGCCTATATACTCATTGCATGCTTACTTGTTATGTATTGAGAATGTTAAACTTGTGCCTAAACTCCATTTAAACCAAAAGAAGTTAAAAACTGCAACTTTGGTACTTAGTGTCTAATCCCCGCCCCCCTCTAGACACCTCTTCTCAAGATCCTACACCCGGGCCATCAGTGTCTATGGTCGCTGGCTTCTCCGCCGGCTGCTGGGGCCTGCCGCCTGGTGGGTCTTGTCGGCTGTCGGGCTCTTGGTCGACAGGTAGGGCCCGCCGCCTGTGGGCCTTGTCGGCTGCTCATCACTGTAGCTCTGCCTTTGATGACGAAGGCTTGGTCATGGAGGGCGTGGATATAGTACCGCTGCGTGGTGGGCATTCATTGTAGCCACACCCCATCTTATCTGGTTAATGGTGCACAAACTTCTAGGGATGAGGAAGGCCAACTGTTGGGAGCCGGCCTCCCCCTACACCGACTCGTCTGGGCATGCCGCCTTCTGGTATCTCACAGACAGGTAGGGCCCGCCGCCTGCGAGACATACCGACACCCATCGTGGGAGCATGGCTGCTCCGCCATGGATGATGTCATGGGCAGCGTGTCAATAGTGTCGTGCCAGGCTAGGGATGGCCGCTCAGTACATTGCACTTTGGCCATGCCCATTCCGGGATTCAGGGGTGACAGGTGGTACTATAGCCACGCCCCGTCTCGTCGCCGTTAAGTGGGTGGAAACTTTGAGGGCGCGAGGGTGGGCCGCCTGCTAGAAGTCAGCTGCTCTGGTAGTCGTCTGCTAGGAGTCGGCCCAGTCTGACAGCCGCCTGCCAGGACTCGGCCCGCGTAGGAGCCACTCTTTGGGCCTTGCCTCCTTCCTGCAGCCGGCCGCTTGGACTAGCTGGCTATAAGAAGGCGGTCCTTCGTCTTTGGTGCTTGAGGGGCGCAGCCGGCCCCGATGTCTTGAAACATCATGGGGAGCTGATAAGGCTACGCGTGGTCATTTACTCCGACAGTAGTCCCCGAAGCTGGTGGGGCATCGCGGTGGAAAAGGCGAGAGGCCTCAGCAGCTTCCTACTCTGAAGAGCCGACAGCTAGGAGTCGGCTGCAATCAGGCATGCCGTCTGATAATTTTGAAATGCGAAGGCGGGAACTAGGTGGCGCGTTCACCGGGCGTCGAGTCGGCCGCCCGTTGACCATGCGCCACACAGCGCCAGCTGGCTGGACCAGCCTGCCACCCCATGCATGCGACGGGATGTCGCTATAGGCTGGGGCCCGCCACTACCATGCCTCGGCACGCGCGCGGATCTGCTGCGGCTGAGGCGGATTGTTGGCATTCCGGTCGCGGTTAATGCGCGCCGCTATGGCGCGGTAAACGCGGGGTCGTGGGGACGTGCACGCAGTTAATCCCACGATCCCCATGCCCCGCCCCCTCGGCTCCGCCGCCCAGGGCTATAAGTACGGGGAGAGGGGAGCAGCAGACGCACGCGCTCCCTCCTCCTTCTCCATCATCTTCTTCCTCTCTCTACTGCTGCTGCAGTTTGTCGCCGTCGTCTCCAGCCACCCCACAGCGCCGTTGCTCCACCGCAGGCTCGCGTACTTGCCCCCGCACCGCACCTCTGTCAAGCCCCAAGTGCTCATGGCGCGCGAACGGGCGATCTCGGGAGCTTGGGACGGCTCCGACGTCCACGAGGATCACCTCGCCTTTCTTCGTCAGACGCGGCAACTACCCGGCGCGGGCTACATAGAGGTATGCCTACCGCCCAAGAGGGAAATCTCGCCGGCACCGGAGGAAGGTGAGCACGCCATCTTCCGGTCGCACTGCCTTCACGGCTTCAGCCTGCCGACGAGCGACTTCTTCCGCTCCTTCCTCCCGTTCTACAAACTCCAGCCGCACGACCTCACGCCAAACACGGTGGTGCTGCTGTCGGCCTTCGTAACTGTCTGTGAAAACTACCTCGGCATCCTCCCCACCCTCGAGCTCTGGGGGAGTTCTTCTACACCAAGTTCGGCACCTATGCCAAGGGGAAGGCGACTCAGTGCGGCCCCTTCGTTGCGGTGTGGCGGCCTAGCGTCGACAACTGCTTCCCGACATCAGCTTGACCCAGTCGGTCAAGCTGTGGCAAAAATCATACTTTTATGTCAAGAACGTCCACCCGGCAGCCGACTTCGTCAGCCTGCCGGCTTATGTAGCTGGCCCGCCAGCTGAACCCCGCACCAACTGGGCGTTCCGCCCGAAGAACCTGTCGTCCACCTCCTCCGCCGCCATCGCACGACTCAAGGTCCTGACAGAGGTAGAAGGCCTCAAGGGGTCGGATTTGCTGACCGCCTTCGTGGTGCGTCGGGTGCTCCCCCTTCAAGGCCGGCCTCACATGATCAGCCATATGAGCAGGCACCGAGACCCGTGACGGATGTGCACCAAGGAGATGCCACGCGTGGAGGTGGCTCATCTGGTGAACTACATCTCGAACTGCAAGCTCCCGGAGGAGGAGTGGCAGTTCGGCAAGGAGTCGTACTCCCGCGCGCACCCGCCGCCTGCGGTGAGTCTTCAACTTTTTCCCTTCTCTTCTTAGTTGTCGGTTTCTCCTTTGCCGCCTGGCCAGTCGGCCATGAAGCAGATCTCCACCACCCAATCGGCAGCCGATGCCTTGGAGCAGGGCCACAAATATCTCCACGACCGATCGATGAGTGACGTGGACGACCCTGACTTGGGGGCCGCCGCCCTTTAAGAAGACGACGCCACGGGCGATGGTGGCGAAGCAGGCGGCTCTAGAGGTGGAGGCGGCCTCGACGACTGGCCGGATGACGACGACAAGGAGAACGCGTCGCGCCGCCATCCGTCCACCAACCAGGCGAGTGTGAGCTCATCAGCCTCGCCGACTGCCCCAGGCGGCGCATTAAAGCGTCGGGTCGCGCCATTGATGTATGGCAGCCAGCGGAAGAAGTCCAGGAGCTTGGCGGCGGCGACCAAGCGGGAGGAGGCCGCCGCGAAGGCGAACCGCTTTCGGAAGGTCATGAAGTAGCCCCAGATGGTGTCTGCGTAAGTATTTGGTTTCTTCTTGCATCCCTTCCTCTCTTTTTTTCTTGCGCGCGTCATTCTGAGTTCTTTGTTATTTTTGCTTGATCAGGGCCTCACTCTCTCTTGAGCGGTCTGGCCACCTCCATGGTTGGGATGGTGGAGGGCTCCACCAACACCCACCACGTGGACCCGCGCGCCGAGCTCCAGGCGGCGACGGAGAGGAACGCGCGGGAGGCGCGCGAGGAGCAGGAGGAGGCGGAGCCATAGAGGGCGGCGGCGGCCAAGGCGGCGCAGGAGGAGGCGGACGCGGCCGCAAAGGCGCAAGCCGACGCCGCAACCAAGGTCCAGGCGGACGCCGTGGCCAAGGCGCATGTGGCCAGGCCCCGCAACTCATCATCCCCCCCCCCATGTCGCGCCACCCACACCTGAGGTCTCGGTGCCGCCTGGAGGAGTTGGTGATGACCAGCCGGTCATGGAGAGGGAAGGGGGCGACGGCATTGCCTCGGGGGCGGAGATGCCTCCGCCGGCGCCGACCATTGAGGACCAAGGCGGCCGGCCCAACGCACCACCGATGTCGTCGGCTAGTGGCGGACTGGCAGCAGGGGCGGCCCCCACGGCTAGCTCCCCGACGCGCCGGCGTGCGGTGAAGGCGGCTTCAGCGCCACGGCCGCAGGAGGCCGGGGCCGCAAGCTCGTCGGCCCTGGAGGTGGAGGCCACCAGCATTGGCTCGCCAGAGTGGACGCCTAGGGGCGGAACGGTCGTTCTGAACATGGCCGCGCAGGACATCTGGGCCCGGCTCTAGGCTCAGGCCGCCTCTCACCAGCATTACACGCAGGAGTTCCTGGCATCGCGGGCGGTCATCCAGGTATGTTTCTTGTCTTTGATTCTTGTACTCTTGCGTGGGGGCGCGTCAGTGCACCCACTGGGTGTAGTCCCCGAGTTCCAGACCGGCTGCTGAGGAGGTGGCTTCGAACTTTCAAGCAGGCTCGGGTGCTAACTTGCTTTCTTTTCTTTTGTCTTTGTTGCAGGATTATCACAACCTCCGGGTGGCCGCCTTCAACTCCCAAGTCCGGGAGCTGGCCCAGCGGACCGCTGACTTGTCTGAGAGTCGGAGTAAGAACTCCGCCTTCTCTCTCTCACGGGCACGTCAGTGCACCCACTGGGTGTAGTCCCCGAGATTCGGGCCGACTACTGAGTAGTCGGGCCGGATCTCTTCGGCAACTTCTTGTCTTCTTTCTTGCTTACTGATCGTCTTTCTTTGTTGTCTTTGCAGAGGCCAACGCCACCTTGCAGCAATAGTTGGGTGAGGTCCAAACCGCGCTGCGCACCAAGGAGGAAGAGTGCAGCAAGGCGGCCCAGGAGCGCGACTGACTGGTCAAGGAGTTGGCCGACCAGGCGGAGCTTCACAAGGCGGCCTTTCAGACGGCAAAGGAAAGCAAGGCCTCCCTCCAAGCCGAGTTCGAGACTCATTGCTCGAACTGGGCCGATACTGAGAGGGCGCTGAACAATGGCTATGGCCGGATTGAGGACATGGTCGATGGTGAGTTGCCTTCTTGTTTCCTTCGTCTGCCGACTATTATATGATCCGGCTTCTGACTTCATATTTTTTTCATTTTGTGCAGTGTACTTTCCTAGCCACGCCGTCACCGCCAGCCAATCCAACGAAGCTCGCCGCAAAGAGCGAAGGCAGGCTGGTGCGGAGATTGTGCCGAACACCCGTCGATCGCTCGACGAGCAGCTCCTTGCCATCCAGGCTCGTCTCCAGCCGGCGCATCAGATGCTCCGCCGACTACAGCGCGTCGGAGCCCAGGTGATCTCCGCCCTCTGGCCATGAGTCCAAGCTTAGCGCACCCCCAGCCGGACTGCCGACTAGCTAGACGTGGCTGTCGGCCGCTTCGAGGCGTGGAAGGGCTCCTCGGCCCGGGCAGGCACGCGGCGGGCCTTGGAGTTTGTCATGGTGTGGTATCCTGGGCTAGATCTAGCCTAGTTGGCCATGTTCCGGCAGGAGGCCAACGAAGAGTCTGTGGCGGTGAGGGGTGCTCTCATTCATCGTGCCGTGGCGATCGCCGACTACACCTACATCAGCATCTTCGTCATCGAGCTGAACGAAGAGGTGCTAAGGGGCCGCCGGACTTCTTTGGGCTAAACCCGAAAGTCGGCGAGGACTCGGCAGAGGAGGTCGCCTCTAGCGACGAGGGAGAAGACGGGGAGAGCAAGCATGGTGAAGACGCCATGCCGGAGGACGGAGCGGACGACCAGCCTCCACTCGACCGTGCCTCAAGCAACGAGCCGCGTGCGAGCGCGCTGACTGCCGCTGGGGACGACTATGCCGAGACTCGCCAGCCGACCACTCCACCAGCCGGCGCTGCCAACTCCACCAACCTGCCCGACCCGCCTACTGCTCCCTTGTCCTAGGAGGCCAACCTTTATCTTTAACTTCTTGCCTAGTAGTCTTTTGAACAATAATGTTAAATTCCCGCAGTTCCACCCACTGGGGGTGTATTCAAATTTTGTTGAATTCCGGCTTAAGAAACCTTGTTGTGTAAATATTTATTTCGCACGTTCTGTGCTTGTGCCGAATTCCGACTTTTCTTGCATTTTGATCCTTTTTCGCTTTTTCCTTTGCCACCCTCCCTTGGCCGCCAACTTGCCAGCCAGGCAGCCGCTCTGCGGACTGTGGCTGGGACATGTACTTAGTGAAGGAAAATATGCCCTAGAGGCAATAATAAAGTTATTATTTATTTCCTTATATCATGATAAATGTTTATTATTCATGCTAGAATTGTATTAACCTGAAACATGATACATGTGTGAATACATAGACAAACATATAGTCACTAGTATGCCTCTACTTGACTAGCTCATTAATCAAAGATGGTTATGTTTCCTAACCATAGACATGTGTTGTCATTTAATTAATGGGATCACATCATTAGGAGAATGATGTGATTGACATGACCCATTCTGTTAGCCTAGCACTTGATCGTTTAGTACATTGCTATTGCTTTCTTCATGACTTATACATGGTCCTGTAACTGTGAGATTATGCAACTCCTGTTTACCGGAGGAACACTTTGGGTGCTACCGAACGTCACAACGTAACTGGGTGATTACAAAGGAGTACTACAGGTGTCTCCAAAGGTACATGTTGGGTTGGCGTATTTCGAGATTAGGTTTTGTCACTCCGATTGTCGGAGAGGTATCTCTGGGCCCTCTCGGTAATGCACATCACTATAAGTCTTGCAAGCAATGTAGCTAATGAGTTAGTTACGGAATGATGCATTGCGTAACGAGTAAAGAGACTTGCCGGTAACGTGATTGAACTAGGTATTTGATACCGACGATCGAATCTCGGGCAAGTAACATACCGATGACGAAGGGAACAAAGTATGTTGTTATGCGGTTTGACCGATAAAGATCTTCATAGAATATGTAGGAGCCAATATGGGCATCCAGGTTCCGCTATTGGTTATTGACCAAGAATAGTTCTAGGTCATGTCTACATAGTTCTCGAACCCGTAGGGTCCGCATGCTTAAGGTTTCGATGACAGTTATATTATGAGTTTATGAGTTTTGATGTACTGAAGGAGTTCGGAGTCTCGGATGAGATCGGGGACATGACGAGGAGTCTCGAAATGGTCGAGACGTAAAGATCGATATATTGGACGACTATATTCGGAGTTCGGAAAGGTTCCGAGTGATTCGGATATTTTCGGAGTACCGGAGAGTTACGGGAATTCGCCGGGGAGTATATGGGCCTTATTGGGCCATACGGGAATAGAGGAGAGAGGCCAAAAGGAAGGAGGTCTGCGCCCCCCCCCCCTCTGGTCCGAATTGGACAAGGGGCGCAGCCCCCCTTTCCTTCTTCCTCTCCCCCTATTTCCCCTTCTCCTACTCCAACAAGGGAGGTGGAATCCTACTAGGACTAGGGAGTCCTAGTAGGACTCCACACTTAGCGCGCCCCCTCCTAGGGCCGGCCTCCTCCCCCTTGCTCCTTTATATACGGGGGCAGGGGGGCACCCCATGACACACAAGTTGATCTACGGATCGTTCCTTAGCCGTGTGCGGTGCCCCCCTCCACCATATTCCACATCGGTCATATCGTCGTGAAGTTTAGGCGAAGCCCTGCACCGGTAGAACATCATCATCGTCACCACGCCGTCGTGCTGACGGAACTCATCCCCGAAGCTTTGCTGGATCGGAGCCCGGGGATCGTCATCGAGCTGAACGTGTGCTGAACTCGGAGGTGCCGTACGTTCGGTGCTTGGATCGGTCAGATCGTGAAGACGTACGACTACATCAACCGCGTTGTGCTAACGCTTCCGCTTACGGTCTACGAGGGTACGTGGACAACACTCTCCCCTCTCGTTGCTATGCCATCACCATGATCTTGCGTGTGCGTAGGAAATTTTTTGAAATTACTACGTTCCCCAACAGTGGTATCAGAGCCAGGTTTTATGCGTCGATGTCATATGCACGAGTAGAACACAAGTGAGTTATGGGTGATACAAGTCATACTGCTTACCAGCATGTCATACTTTGGTTTGGCAGTATTGTGAGATGAAGCGGCATGGACCGACATTACGCGTACGCTTACGCGAGACTGGTTTCACCGTTACGAGCACTCGTGCTTAAAGGTGGCTAGCGGGTGTCTGTCTCTCTCACTTTAGCTGAATCGAGTGTGGCTACACCCGGTCCTTGCGAAGGTTAAAACAGCACTAACTTGACAAACTATCGTTGTGGTTTTGGTGCGTAGGTAAGAACGGTTCTTGCTCAGCCCGTAGTAGCCACGTAAAATTTGCAACAACAAAGTAGAGGACGTCTAACTTGTTTTTGCAGGGCATGTTGTGATGTGATATGGTCAAGACGTGATGCTATATTTTATTGTATGAGATGATCATGTTTTGTAACCGAAGTTATCGGCAACTGGCAGGAGCCATATGGTTGTCGCTTTATTGTATGAAATGCAAACGCCCTGTAATTGCTTTACTTTATCACTAAGCGGTAGCGATAGTCATAGAAGCAATAGATGGCGTAACGACAACGATGCTATGATGGAGATCAAGGTGTCGCGCCGGTGACGATGGTGATCACTGACGGTGCTTCAAAGATGGAGATCACAAGCACAAGATGATGATGGCCATATCATATCACTTACATTGATTGCATGTGATGTTTATCCTTTATGCATCTTATCTTGCTTTGATTGACGGTAGCATTTTAAGATGATCTCTCACTAATTATCAAGAAGTGTTCTCCCTGAGTATGCACCGTTGCCAAAGTTCGTCGTGCCCAGACACCACGTGATGATCGGGTGTGATAAGCTCTACGTCCATCTACAGCGGGTGCAAGCCAGTTTTGCACACGCAAAATACTCAGGTTAAACTTGACGAGCCTAGCATATGCAGATATGGCCTCAAAACACGGAGACCGAAAGGTCGAGCGTGAATCATATAGTAGATATGATCAACATAGTGATGTTCACCATTGAAAACTACTCCATCTCACGTGATGATCGGTTATGGTTTAGTTGATTTGGATCACGTGATCACTTAGAAGATTAGAGGGATGTCTTTCTAAGTGGGAGTTCTTAAGTAATATGATTAATTGAACTTTAATTTATCATGAACTTAGTCCTGGTAGTATTTTGCAAATTATGTTGTAGATAAATAGCTCGCGTTGTTGCTTTCATATGTTTATTTTTATGTGTTCCTAGAGAAAACTATGTTGAAAGATGTTAGTAGCAATGATGCGGATTGGATCCGTGATCTGAGGTTTATCCTCATTGCTGCACAGAAGAATTATGTTCTTGATGCACCGCTAGGTGACAGACCTATTGCAGGAGCAGATGCAGACGTTATGAATGTTTGGCTAGCTCAATATGATGACTACTTGATAGTTTAGTGCACCATGCTTAACGGTTTAGAATCGGGACTTCAAAGACGTTTTGAACGTCATGGACCACATGAGATGTTCCAGGAATTGAAGTTAATATTTCCAGCAAATACCCGAGTTGAGAGATATGAAGTCTCCAACAAGTTCTATAGCTAAAAGATGGAAGAGAATCGCTCAACTAGTGAGCATGTGCTCAGATTGTCTGGGTACTACAATCGCTTGAATCAAGTGGGAGTTAATCTTCCAGATAAGATAGTGATTGACAGAATTCTCTAGTCACCATCACTAAGTTACTAGAACTTCGTGATGAACTATAGTATGCAAGGGATGACAAAAACGATTCCCGAGCTCTTCGTGATGTTGAAATCGACGAAGGTAGAAATCAAGAAAGAGCATCAAGTGTTGATGATTGACAAGATCACTAGTTTCAAGAAAAGGGCAAAGGGAAAGAAAGGGAACTTCAAGTAGAATGACAAGCAAGTTGTCACTCCCATGAAGAAGCCCAAAGCTGGACCAAAGCCTAAAACTGAGTGCTTACACTACAAAGGAAATGGTCACTGGAAGCGGAAATGCCCTGAATATTTGGTGGATAAGAAGGATGGCAAAGTGAACAATGGTATATTTGATATACAGGTTATTGATGTGTACCTTACTAGTGTTTATAGTAGCCCCTGAGTATTTGATACTTGTTCGGTTGCTAAAAATTAGTAACTCGAAACAGGAGTTACAGAATAAACAGAGACTAGTTGAGGGTGAAGTGATGATGAGTGTTGGAAGTAGTTCCAAGATTGATATGATCATCATCGCACACTCCCTATACTTTCGGGATTAGTGTTGAAACTAAATAAGTGTTATTTGGTGTTTGCGTTGAGCATGAATATGATTTGATCATGTTTATTGCAATACGGTTATTCATTTAAGTAAGAGCATAAATTGTTGTTCTGTTTACATGAATAAAACCTTATATGGTTACACACCCAATGAAAATGGTTCGTTGGATCTCGATCGTAGTGATACACGTATTCATAATATTGAAACCAAAAGATGCAAAGTTAATAATGATAGTGCAACTTATTTGTGGCACTGCAGTTTGGGTCATATCGGTGTAAAGCGCATGAAGAAACTCCATAAAGATGGATTTTCGGAATCACTTGGTTATGAATCATTTGATGCTTGCGAACCGTGCCTTTTGGGCAAGATGACTAAAACTCCGTTCTCCGGAACAATGGAACGAGCTACTGACTTATTGGAAATAATACATACCGATGTATGCGATCCGATGAGTGTTAAGGCTCGTGGCAAGTATCGTTATTTTCTAACCTTCACAGATGATTTGAGCAGATATGGGTATATCTACTTGATGAAACATAAGTTTGAAATAGTTGAAAAGTTCAAAGAATTTCAGAGTGAAGTGGAAAAATCATCGTAACAAGAAAAATAAAGTTTCTACGATCTGATCGTGGAGACGAATATTTGAGTTATGAGTTTGGTCTTCATTTGAAACAATGTGAAATAGTTTCGCAACTCACGCCATCTGGAACACCACAATGTAATGGTGTGTCCGAACGTCGTAATCGTACTTTACTAGATATGGTGCGATCTATGATGTCTCTTATCAGTTTACCACTATCGTTTTGGGGTTATGCATTAGAGACAGCTGCATTCATGTTTAATAGGGCGCCATCTAAATCCGTTGAGACGACACCGTATGAACTATGGTTTAGCAGTAAACCTAAGCTGTCGTTTCTTAAAACTTGGAGTTGCGATGCTTATATGAAAAAGGTTTTCAACCTGATAAGCTCGAAGCCAAATCGGAGAAGTGTGTCTTCATAGAATACCCAAAGGTAACTATTGGGTACACCTTCTATCACAGATCCGAAAGCAAGTTATTCGTTGCTAAGATGGATCCTTTCTAGAGAAGAAGTTTCTCTCGAAAGAAGTGAGTGGGAGGAAAGTAGAACTTGATGAGGTAATTGTACCTTCTCCCTTATTGGAAAGTAGTTCATCACAGAAATCAGTTCCAGTGATTCCTACACCAATTAGTGAGGAAGTTAATGATGATGATCATGAAACTTCAGATCAAGTTGCTACCAAACATCGTAGGTCTTCCAGAGTAAGATCCGCACCAGAGTGGTACGGTAATCATGTTCTGGAAGTCATGTTACTAGACCATAATGAACCTACGAACTATGAGGAAGCGATGATGAGCCCAGATTCCACGAAATGGCTTGAGGCCATAAAATCTGAGATATGATCCATGTATGAGAACAAAGTATGGACTTTGATTGACTTTCTCGATGATCAGCAAGCCATGTTAAATAAATGGATCTTCAAGAGGAAGACGGACACTGATAGTAGTGTTACTATCTACTAAGCTCAACTTGTTGCGAAAGGTTTTCAACAAGTTCAAGGTGTTGAATACGATGAGATTTTCTCACTCGTATCGAATCTTAAGTCTGTCTGAATCATGTTAGCAATTGCCACATTTTATGAAATCTGGCAAATGAATGTCAAAACTGCATTCCTTAATGGATTTATTAAAGAAGAGTTGTATATGATGCAACCAGAAAGTTTTTGTCAATCCTAAAGATGCTAACAAAGTGTGCAAGCTCCAGCAATCCATCAATGGACTGGTGCAAGCATCTCGGAGTTGGAATATACGCTTTTATGAGTTGATCAAAGCATATGGTTTTATACGGACTTTTGGAAAGACCTGTATTTACAAGAAAGTGAGTGGGAGCACTACAGCATTTCTGATAAGTATATGTGAATGACATATTATTAATTGGAAATGATGTAGAATTTTCTGGAAAGCATAAAGGAGTGTTTGAAAGAAGTTTTTCAAAGAAAGACCTCGGTGAAGCTGCTTACACATTGAGCATCAAGATCTATATAGATAGATCAAGACGCTTGATAAGTTTTTCAATAAGTACATACCTTGATAAATTTTTTGAAGTAGTTCAAAATGGAACAGTCAAAGAAAGAATTCTTGCCTGTGTTGCAAGGTGTTAAGTTGAGTAAGACTCAAAACCCGACTATGGCAGAAAATAGAAAGAGAATGAAAAGTCATTCCCTATGCCTCAGTCATAGGTTCTATAAAGTATGATATGCTGTGAACCAGACCTATTGTATACCTTGCTATGTGTTTGGCAAAGGAATACAATTTTGATCTAATAGTAGATCACTGGACAGCGGTCAAGAATATCCTTAGTGAGGACCAAGGAAATACTTCTCGATTATGGAGGTGATAAAAGAGCCCGTCATAAAAAGTTACATCGGTGCAAGCTTTTACACCGATCCAGATGACTCTAAGTCTCAATCTGGATACATATTGAAAGTGGGAGCAATTAGCTAGAGTAGCTCCATGCAGAGCATTGTAGACATAGAATATTCGCAAAATACATACGGCTCTGAATGTGACAGGCCCGTAGACTAAACTTCTCTCACAAGCAAAACATGATCATACGTTAGTACTCTTTGGGTGTTAATCACATAGCGATGTGAACTAGATTATTGACTCTAGTAAACCCTTTGGATGTTGATCACATGACGATGTGAACTATGGGTGTTAATCACATACAGATGTGAATATTGGTGTTGAATCACACGATGATGTGAACTAGATTATTGACTCTAGTGCAAGTGGGAGACTGAAGGAAATATGCCCTAGAGGCAATAATAAAGTTATTATTTATTTCCTTATATCATGATAAATGTTTATTATTCATGCTAGAATTGTATTAACCGGAAACATGATACATGTGTGAATACATAGACAAAGATATAGTCACTGGTATGCCTCTACTTGACTAGCTCATTAATCAAAGATGGTTATGTTTCCTAACCATAGACATGTGTTGTCATTTGATTAATGGGATCACATCATTAGGAGAATGATGTGATTGACATGACCCATTCTGTTAGCCTAGCACTTGATCGTTTAGTATATTGCTATTGCTTTCTTCATGACTTATACATGTTCCTGTAACTATGAGATTATGCAACTCCCGTTTACCGGAGGAACACTTTGGGTGCTACCAAACGTCACAACATAACTGGGTGATTATAAAGGAGTACTACAGGTGTCTCCAAAGGTACATGTTGGGTTGGCGTATTTCGAGATTAGGTTTTTTCACTCCGATTGTCGGAGAGGTATCTCTGGGCCCTCTCGGTAATGCACATCACTATAAGCCTTGCAAGCAATGTAGCTAATGAGTTAGTTACGGAATGATGCATTGCGTAACGAGTAAAGAGACTTGCCGGTAACGAGATTGAACTAGGTATTGGATACCGACGATCGAATCTCGGGCAAGTAACATACCGATGACAAAGGGAACAAAGTATGTTGTTATGCGGTTTGACCGATAAAGATCTTCATAGAATATGTAGGAGACAATATGGGCATCCAGATTCCGCTATTGGTTATTGACCAAGAATAGTTCTAGGTGATGTCTACATAGTTCTCGAACCCGTAGGGTCCGCACGCTTAAGGTTTCGATGACAGTTATATTATGAGTTTATGAGTTTTGATGTACCGAAGGAGTTCGGAGTCTCGGATGAGATCGGGTACATGACGAGGAGTCTCGAAATGGTCGAGACGTAAAGATCGATATATTGGACGACTATATTCAGAGTTCGGAAAGGTTCCGAGTGATTCGGGTATTTTTCGGAGTACCGGAGAGTTACGGGAATTCGCCGGGGCGTATATGGGCCTTATTGGGCCATACGGGAATAGAGGAGGGAGGCCAACAGGAAGGAGGCCTGCGCCCCCCCCCCCCTCTGGTCCGAATTGGACAAGGGGTGCAGCCCCCCTTTCCTTCTTCCTCTCCCCCTCTTTCCCTTCTCCTACTCCAACAAGGGAGGTGGAATCCTACTAGGACTAGGGAGTCCTAGTAGGACTCCACACTTGGCGCGCCCCCTCCTAAGGCCGGCCTCCTCCCCCCTTGCTCCTTTATATACGGGGGCAGGGGGGCACCCCATGACACACAAGTTGATCTACGGATCGTTTCTTAGCCGTGTGCGGTGCCCCCCTCCACCATATTCCACATCGGTCATATCGTCGCGGAGTTTAGGCGAAGCCCTGCGCCGGTAGAACATCATCATCGTCACCACGCCATCGTGCTGACGGAACTCATCCCCGAAGCTTTGCTGGATCGGAGCCCGGGGATCGTCATCGAGCTGAACGTGTGCTGAACTCGGAGGTGCCGTACGTTTGGTGCTTGGATCGGTCAGATCGTGAAGACGTACGACTACATCAACCGCGTTGTGCTAACGCTTCCGCTTACGGTCTACGAGGGTACGTGGACAACACTCTCCCCTCTCGTTGCTATGCCATCACCATGATCTTGCGTGTGCGTAGTAAAATTTTTGAAATTACTACGTTCCCCAACACTTAGTCGGTTGGGAGGGAAAGTACTTCAGCCGTTTTAGGACGTAGCAAGGTAAGTGAGAAGCCGGCTTATCTAATGTAAATGCTTTGGTTCTTAGCCATTTTTCATGTGGGCATCATTTCCTGCCTTCGACTCTTGCCAACCGGACAGCCGCTCTGTGAGCTGCGGCTTGTGGCAAGAGCGGGCTTAGATGTCGGCACATTACTTGTCCGACTGCAGGTAGCATTGACATAATACAAGGTGGCAAGCCCTCGGGCCGATTGGTCGAACCGGTGCCAGGCGGAAAGAAAATGAAGTAACACATTTATAGGCATAAAACTTATCATATAGATAAAAAGGGTAGTCCCTGAGTGCTCCTCGGGGGACCCGATGTCTTGTACTTAATACAAAAGGTAGTGTGGTACATACTGCATCAACTGTAAAATCTTCGAAGGAGATTTATGTTCCATGGGTGCTCTGATTCCTTGCAGGAGTCATCCCTCTTGCGTGATCTGGGCTTCTGTGCATCGATTAGGTAGTAGGAGTCATTGTCCAAGGCCTTGCTGATGATGAAGGGGACTTCCCAAGGGGCCGAGAGCTTGTGTTGGCCGGCTGTTCGCTGGATCAGCCAGAGCACAAGGTCGCCCTCTTGGAAAGATCTTGGCTTGCCCTTCCGACTGTGATAGTGGCGCAGGCTCTGCTGGTACATGGCGGACCGACTGAGTGCCAACAGCCGGCCCTCTTCCAGCAGATCGAAGCCGTCTTCTCGCGCTTCCTTCGCCTCCGCCTCCGTGTACATGGTGACGCGAGGTGAGTCGAACTCGATGTCAGTTGGGATGACAGCCTCGGCACCATACACAAGGAATAAAGGAGTGAAGCCGGTTGACTTGTTTGGAGTGGTGCACAGGATCTAGAGGACGGTCGACAGCTCATCGATCCAGCAGTTGGCTGAGCGCTCCAGTGGCTCGACCAGTCGGGGCTTGATGCCAGAGAGGATGAGGTCGTTTGCTCGCTCGACTTGACCGTTTGACTGCGGATGGGCAACGGATACTAAGTCCAGTCGTGTGCCCTGCGTCGCGCAAAAACGGGCCAAAGCTCCTTGGCCGGCCGCCTCCTCCCCCCTGGCTCCTTTATATACGGGGGCGGGAGGCACCCCATAGAAACACAAGTTGATCTACGGATCGTTCCTTAGCCGTGTGCGGTGCTCCCCTCCACCATATTCCACATCGGTCATATCGTCGCGGAGTTTAGGCGAAGCCCTGCACCGGTAGAACATCATCATCGTCACCACGCCGTCGTGCTGACGGAACTCATCCCCGAAGCTTTGCTGGATCGGAGCCCGGGGATCGTCATCGAGCTGAACGTGTGCTGAACTCGGAGGTGCCGTACGTTCGGTGCTTGGATCGGTCAGATCGTGAAGACGTACGACTACATCAACCGCGTTGTGCTAACGCTTCCGCTTACGGTCTACGAGGGTACGTGGACAACACTCTCCCCTCTCGTTGCTATGCCATCACCATGATCTTGCGTGTGCGTAGGAAATTTTTTGAAATTACTACGTTCCCCAACAGTGGTATCAGAGCCAGGTTTTATGCGTCGATGTCATATGCACGAGTAGAACACAAGTGAGTTATGGGCGATACAAGTCATACTGCTTACCAGCATGTCATACTTTGGTTTGGCGGTATTGTGAGATGAAGCGGCGTGGACCGACATTACGCGTACGCTTACGCGAGACTGGTTTCACCGTTACGAGCACTCGTGCTTAAAGGTGGCTAGCGGGTGTCTGTCTCTCTCACTTTAGCTGAATCGAGTGTGGCTACGCCCGGTCCTTGCGAAGGTTAAAACAGCACTAACTTGACAAACTATCGTTGTGGTTTTGATGCGTAGGTAAGAACGGTTCTTGCTCAGCCCGTAGTAGCCACGTAAAATTTGCAACAACAAAGTAGAGGATGTCTAACTTGTTTTTGCAGGGCATGTTGTGATGTGATATGGTCAAGACGTGATGCTATATTTTATTGTATGAGATGATCATGTTTTGTAACCGAAGTTATCGGCAACTGGCAGGAGCCATATGGTTGTCGCTTTATTGTATGAAATGCAAACGCCCTGTAATTGCTTTACTTTATCACTAAGCGGTAGCGATAGTCATAGAAGCAATAGATGGCGTAACGGCAACGATGCTATGATGGAGATCAAGGTGTCGCGCCGGTGACGATGGTGATCACTACGGTGCTTCAAAGATGGAGATCACAAGCACAAGATGATGATGGCCATATCATATCACCTACATTGATTGCATGTGATGTTTATCCTTTATGCATCTTATCTTGCTTTGATTGACGGTAGAATTTTAAGATGATCTCTCACTAATTATCAAGAAGTGTTCTCCCTGAGTATGCACCGTTGCCAAAGTTCGTCGTGCCCAGACACCACGTGATGATCGGGTGTGATAAGCTCTACGTCCATCTACAGCGGGTGCAAGCCAGTTTTGCACACGCAAAATACTCAGGTTAAACTTGACGAGCCTAGCATATGCAGATATGGCCTCAGAACACGGAGACCGAAAGGTCGAGCGTGAATCATATAGTAGATATGATCAACATAGTGATGTTCACCGTTGAAAACTACTCCATCTCACGTGATGATCGGTTATGGTTTAGTTGATTTGGATCACGTGATCACTTAGAAGATTAGAGGGATGTCTTTCTAAGTGGGAGTTCTTAAGTAATATGATTAATTGAACTTTAATTTATCATGAACTTAGTCCTGGTAGTATTTTGCAAATTATGTTGTAGATAAATAGCTCGCATTGTTGCTTTCATATGTTTATTTTTATGTGTTCCTAGAGAAAACTATGTTGAAAGATGTTAGTAGCAATGATGCGGATTGGATCCGTGATCTGAGGTTTATCCTCATTGCTGCACAGAAGAATTATGTTCTTGATGCACCGCTAGGTGACAGACCTATTGCAGGAGCAGATGCAGACGTTATGAACGTTTGGCTAGCTCAATATGATGACTACTTGATAGTTTAGTGCACCATGCTTAACGGTTTAGAATCGGGACTTCAAAGACGTTTTGAACGTCATGGACCACATGAGATGTTCCGGGAATTGAAGTTAATATTTCCAGCAAATACCCGAGTTGAGAGATATGAAGTCTCCAACAAGTTCTATAGCTAAAAGATGGAAGAGAATCGCTCAACTAGTGAGCATGTGCTCAGATTGTCTGGGTACTACAATCGCTTGAATCAAGTGGGAGTTAATCTTCCAGATAAGATAGTGATTGACAGAATTCTCTAGTCACCATCACTAAGTTACTAGAACTTCGTGATGAACTATAGTATGCAAGGGATGACAAAAACGATTCCCGAGCTCTTCGTGATGTTGAAATCGACGAAGGTAGAAATCAAGAAAGAGCATCAAGTGTTGATGATTGACAAGATCACTAGTTTCAAGAAAAGGGCAAAGGGAAAGAAAGGGAACTTCAAGTAGAATGACAAGCAAGTTGTCACTCCCATGAAGAAGCCCAAAGCTGGACCAAAGCCTAAAACTGAGTGCTTACACTACAAAGGAAATGGTCACTGGAAGCGGAAATGCCCTGAATATTTGGTGGATAAGAAGGATGGCAAAGTGAACAATGGTATATTTGATATACAGGTTATTGATGTGTACCTTACTAGTGTTTATAGTAGCCCCTGAGTATTTGATACTTGTTCGGTTGCTAAAAATTAGTAACTCGAAACAGGAGTTACAGAATAAACAGAGACTAGTTGAGGGTGAAGTGATGATGAGTGTTGGAAGTAGTTCCAAGATTGATATGATCATCATCGCACACTCCCTATACTTTCGGGATTAGTGTTGAAACTAAATAAGTGTTATTTGGTGTTTGCGTTGAGCATGAATATGATTTGATCATGTTTATTGCAATACGGTTATTCATTTAAGTAAGAGCATAAATTGTTGTTCTGTTTACATGAATAAAACCTTATATGGTTACACACCCAATGAAAATGGTTCGTTGGATCTCGATCGTAGTGATACACGTATTCATAATCTTGAAACCAAAAGATGCAAAGTTAATAATGATAGTGCAACTTATTTGTGGCACTGCAGTTTGGGTCATATCGGTGTAAAGCGCATGAAGAAACTCCATAAAGATGGATTTTCGGAATCACTTGGTTATGAATCATTTGATGCTTGCGAACCGTGCCTTTTGGGCAAGATGACTAAAACTCCGTTCTCCGGAACAATGGAACGAGCTACTGACTTATTGGAAATAATACATACCGATGTATGCGATCCGATGAGTGTTAAGGCTCGTGGCAAGTATCGTTATTTTCTAACCTTCACAGATGATTTGAGCAGATATGGGTATATCTACTTGATGAAACATAAGTCTGAAATAGTTGAAAAGTTCAAAGAATTTCAGAGTGAAGTGGAAAAATCATCGTAACAAGAAAAATAAAGTTTCTACGATCTGATCGTGGAGACGAATATTTGAGTTATGAGTTTGGTCTTCATTTGAAACAATGTGAAATAGTTTCGCAACTCACGCCATCTGGAACACCACAATGTAATGGTGTGTCCGAACGTCGTAATCGTACTTTACTAGATATGGTGCGATCTATGATGTATCTTATCAGTTTACCACTATCGTTTTGGGGTTATGCATTAGAGACAGCTGCATTCATGTTTAATAGGGCGCCATCTAAATCCGTTGAGACGACACCGTATGAACTATGGTTTAGCAGTAAACCTAAGCTGTCGTTTCTTAAAACTTGGAGTTGCGATGCTTATATGAAAAAGGTTTTCAACCTGATAAGCTCGAAGCCAAATCGGAGAAGTGTGTCTTCATAGAATACCCAAAGGTAACTATTGGGTACAGCTTCTATCACAGATCCGAAAGCAAGTTATTCGTTGCTAAGATGGATCCTTTCTAGAGAAGAAGTTTCTCTCGAAAGAAGTGAGTGGGAGGAAAGTAGAACTTGATGAGGTAATTGTACCTTCTCCCTTATTGGAAAGTAGTTCATCACAGAAATCAGTTCCAGTGATTCCTACACCAATTAGTGAGGAAGTTAATGATGATGATCATGAAACTTCAGATCAAGTTGCTACCAAACATCGTAGGTCTTCCAGAGTAAGATCCGCACCAGAGTGGTACGGTAATCATGTTCTGGAAGTCATGTTACTAGACCATAATGAACCTACGAACTATGAGGAAGCGATGATGAGCCCAGATTCCACGAAATGGCTTGAGGCCATAAAATCTGAGATACGATCCATGTATGAGAACAAAGTATGGACTTTGATTGACTTTCTCGATGATCAGCAAGCCATGTTAAATAAATGGATCTTCAAGAGGAAGACGGACACTGATAGTAGTGTTACTATCTACTAAGCTCAACTTGTTGCGAAAGGTTTTCAACAAGTTCAAGGTGTTGAATACGATGAGATTTTCTCACTCGTATCGAATCTTAAGTCTGTCTGAATCATGTTAGCAATTGCCACATTTTATGAAATCTGGCAAATGAATGTCAAAACTGCATTCCTTAATGGATTTATTAAAGAAGAGTTGTATATGATGCAACCAGAAAGTTTTTGTCAATCCTAAAGATGCTAACAAAGTGTGCAAGCTCCAGCAATCCATCAATGGACTGGTGCAAGCATCTCGGAGTTGGAATATACGCTTTTATGAGTTGATCAAAGCATATGGTTTTATACGGACTTTTGGAAAGACCTGTATTTACAAGAAAGTGAGTGGGAGCACTATAGCATTTCTGATAAGTATATGTGAATGACATATTATTAATTGGAAATGATGTAGAATTTTCTGGAAAGCATAAAGGAGTGTTTGAAAGAAGTTTTTCAAAGAAAGACCTCGGTGAAGCTGCTTACACATTGAGCATCAAGATCTATATAGATAGATCAAGACGCTTGATAAGTTTTTCAATAAGTACATACCTTGATAAATTTTTTGAAGTAGTTCAAAATGGAACAGTCAAAGAAAGAATTCTTGCCTGTGTTGCAAGGTGTTAAGTTGAGTAAGACTCAAAACCCGACTATGGCAGAAAATAGAAAGAGAATGAAAAGTCATTCCCTATGCCTCAGTCATAGGTTCTATAAAGTATGATATGCTGTGAACCAGACCTATTGTATACCTTGCTATGTGTTTGGCAAAGGAATACAATTTTGATCTAATAGTAGATCACTAGACAGCGGTCAAGAATATCCTTAGTGAGGACCAAGGAAATACTTCTCGATTATGGAGGTGATAAAAGAGCCCGTCATAAAAAGTTACATCGGTGCAAGCTTTTACACCGATCCAGATGACTCTAAGTCTCAATCTGGATACATATTGAAAGTGGGAGCAATTAGCTAGAGTAGCTCCATGCAGAGCATTGTAGACATAGAATATTCGCAAAATACATACGGCTCTGAATGTGACAGGCCTGTAGACTAAACTTCTCTCACAAGCAAAACATGATCATACGTTAGTACTCTTTGGGTGTTAATCACATAGCGATGTGAACTAGATTATTGACTTTAGTAAACCCTTTGGATGTTGATCACATGACGATGTGAACTATGGGTGTTAATCACATACAGATGTGAATATTGGTGTTGAATCACACGATGATGTGAACTAGATTATTGACTCTAGTGCAAGTGGGAGACTGAAGGAAATATGCCCTAGAGGCAATAATAAAGTTATTATTTATTTCCTTATATCATGATAAATGTTTATTATTCATGCTAGAATTGTATTAACCGGAAACATGATACATGTGTGAATACATAGACAAACATATAGTCACTGGTATGCCTCTACTTGACTAGCTCATTAATTAAAGATGGTTATGTTTCCTAACCATAGACATGTGTTGTCATTTGATTAATGGGATCACATCATTAGGAGAATGATGTGATTGACATGACCCATTCTGTTAGCCTAGCACTTGATCGTTTAGTATATTGCTATTGCTTTCTTCATGACTTATACATGTTCCTGTAACTATGAGATTATGCAACTCCCGTTTACCGGAGGAACACTTTGGGTGCTACCAAACGTCACAACATAACTGGGTGATTATAAAGGAGTACTACAGGTGTCTCCAAAGGTACATGTTGGGTTGGCGTATTTCGAGATTAGGTTTTTTCACTCCGATTGTCGGAGAGGTATCTCTGGGCCCTCTCGGTAATGCACATCACTATAAGCCTTGCAAGCAATGTAGCTAATGAGTTAGTTACGGAATGATGCATTGCGTAACGAGTAAAGAGACTTGCCGGTAACGAGATTGAACTAGGTATTGGATACCGACGATCGAATCTCGGGCAAGTAACATACCGATGACAAAGGGAACAAAGTATGTTGTTATGCGGTTTGACCGATAAAGATCTTCATAGAATATGTAGGAGACAATATGGGCATCCAGATTCCGCTATTGGTTATTGACCAAGAATAGTTCTAGGTGATGTCTACATAGTTCTCGAACCCGTAGGGTCCGCACGCTTAAGGTTTCGATGACAGTTATATTATGAGTTTATGAGTTTTGATGTACCGAAGGAGTTCGGAGTCTCGGATGAGATCGGGTACATGACGAGGAGTCTCGAAATGGTCGAGACGTAAAGATCGATATATTGGACGACTATATTCAGAGTTCGGAAAGGTTCCGAGTGATTCGGGTATTTTTCGGAGTACCGGAGAGTTACGGGAATTCGCCGGGGAGTATATGGTCCTTATTGGGCCATACGGGAATAGAGGAGAGAGGCCAACAGGAAGGAGGCCTGCGCCCCCCCCCCCCTCTGGTCCGAATTGGACAAGAGGTGCAGCCCCCCTTTCCTTCTTCCTCTCCCTCTCTTTCCCCTTCTCCTACTCCAACAAGGGAGGTGGGCTCCACGCATCGCTGGAAGACTCCGGTGACGCTGCGCCTGACAAGCTCTCTGTTTATTATCCTGTAGGCTCCTACCCGGCGCTGAACTTGCCAGGTTGAGATCTCATCAGCCGGCAGCTCTCTGTTCACCAGAAAGTTGAGAATGGGTTGCGCCCATGATGGAGTTGCGACTTCTTCTACCGTCAGCACGGCCACTGCAACTAGGGTGGTTGGGCTGGGAGGTGCTGGGTTGGAGACGGCCACTGCCTGTTGTGTCGTTGAAGTCCCTGGGCCGACTGTTGAAGTCCCCGGGCCGGGCTCTGAAGTCCCCGGGCCGGGTGCGGCTGCAACAGTCCCTGAGCCGCCTGCCGAAGTCCTCGAGCCGCCTGCTGAGGTCCCCAAGCCGGATCCGACTGCTTCGGGGGCAACCAGCATGAAGATGGAATATGATTCCGGTGAAGGCTTGATAGACGGCTTGAGGAGGCGCTGAAGGGAGACGCCGGTTGATATGGCTTGCCAGGTGGAGCCGATTCGTGCCAGGGCATCTGCTTGCTCGTTGTCGGCCCGTGGCACATGAAGGAACTCGCACCCCTTGAAATACCCGCTGAGTTGCTGGACGAGGAAGCGGTAGCTTGCCATGTTTGCATCCTTGTCATCCCAGTCGCCTGACGATTGTTGGACCACCAGGTCCGAGTAGCTGTAGCACAGGATCCGGCGGATGCCGAGTTCTTTGGCCAGCCGAAGCCCATACACGAGCGCCACGTACTCGGCCACATTATTGGAGGCGGCGAAGTGGATTTGCAATGTGTATCTGAGCTTGTTGCCTTTGGGAGAGGCAAGGACGATGCCGGCTCCTAGTTCGGTGCACATCTTTGAGCCGTCAAATTGCATCCGCCAATGGGTGGAGTCTGGCACTGGCGGCAGGTACTGAGTCTTGGTCCAGTCGACGAGGAAGTCGGCCAGCGCTTGGGACTTGATGGCGGTGCGAGGCTGGTAGAAGATGGTGTATGGAGCCAGCTCGATGGCTCATTTGGCCACTCAGCCTGATGCATCCGGCTGGCCATGATCTCGGCAAGCGGAGCAGTGCAAAAAACTGTGATGGGGTGCTCTTGAAAGTATGGCTTGAGCTTCTTGGTGGCTAAGTACATGCCATAGCACATCTTCTGATAGTGGGGATAGTTCTGCTTTGAGGCTGACAGTACTTCGCTCAAATAGTACACGGGCCTCTGGACAGGCTGTGCCTTGCTGTCTTCTAGGCGTTGTACCACAATGACTGTGCTGACCACCCGGCTAGTTGCAGCAATGTAAAGAAGCATGGGCTCTTTGTCAATCGGAGCCGCCAGGACAGGCGGCGTGGTCAACATCTTCTTCAGCTGGAGAAAGGTTTCGTCCGCCTGGTCATTCCACTCGAAGTGAGTGGTTTTCTTCATGAGCTGGTACTGGGGAAGGGCCTTCTCTCCCAGCCGACTGATGAAGCGGCTGAGGGATGCCAAGCACCCGGTGAACTTCTAGATGTATTGCAGTCGGGTGGATATTTCCATCCTCTCGATGGCTTTGATCTTCACAGGATTGCACTCAATGCCGCGTTCAGAGACTAGGAAGCCAAGGAGCTGGGCGGCTGGTACTCCAAAAATGCAATTCTCGGGGTTGAGCTTGATTTGAAAACGGTGCAGGTTATCAAATGTTTCCTTGAGATCTTCCAGAAGGGTACCGCGCTTCTCCGTCTTCACCACAATATTGTCTACATAGACGTGGGCATTTCTGCTGAGTTGTTTGAGGAGCCACTTCTGCATGCAACGCTGAAAAGTGGCAGCGACATTTCTCAAGCCGAATGTCATGGTCAAGTAGAAGAAGGCTCTGAATGGTGTGATGAAGGCGGTCTTTAGGCGGTCAGTGATAACCCACAAGTATAGGGGATCAATTGTAGCCTCTTTCGATAAGTAAGAGTGTCGAACCCAACGAGGAGCTAAAGGTAGAACAAATATTCCCTCAAGTTCTATCGACCACCGATACAACTCTACGCACGCTTAATGTTCGCTTTACCTAAAACAAGTATGAAACTAGAAGGACTTTGTAGGTGTTGTTGGATAGACTTGCAAGATAATAAAGAGCACGTAAATAAAAAGTAGGGGCTGTTTAGATAAAGAAGTAATAAAGTAAATATAGCGAGTGTGGAAAAGTGGTGTTAGGAGTTGTGGAATTGTCCCTAAGCAATTGACTACTTTACTAGACCGATAGCAAGTTTTATGTGGGAGAGGCATAAGCTAACATACTTTCTCTTCTTGGATCATATGCACTTATGATTGGAACTCTAGCAAGCATCCGCAACTACTAAAGATCATTAAGGTAAAACCCAACCATAGCATTAAAGCATCAAGTCCCCTTTATCCCATACGCCACAACCCCCTTACTCGGGTTTATGATTCTGTCACTCAAGCAACCCACTATAAGCGAATCATGAACATATTGCAACACCCTACAGCGGGAATCCCTCACGCTTGAGCGACACGGAGGGCACAATAGGAAAGCAACATAACCACAAGCAAATTAAACCAATGATAGCAATTCATCAATCACCAGTAGGACAACGAAAATCTACTCAGACATCATAGGATGGCAACACATCATTGGATAATAATATGAAGCATAAAGCACCATGTTTAAGTAGAGGGTACAGTGGGTTGCGGGAGAGTGGACCGCTGAATATAGATGGGGAGAAGGTGATGGAGATGTTGGTGATGATGGCGGAGGTGTTGATGTAGATCGCGGTGATGATGATGGCCCCCGGCAGCGTTCCGGCGCCACCGGAAGCAAGGGGAGAGAGCCCCCCTTCTTCTTATTCTTCCTTGACCTTCTCCCTAGATGGGAGAAGGGTTTCCCCTCTGGTCCTTGGCTCCCATGGCGTGGGAGGGGCGAGAGCCCCTACGAGATTGGATCTATCTCTCAGTCTCTCTCTGTTTCTGCGTTCTCAGATTCTGCCCTTTCACCGTTTCTTATATATCCGGAGGTTCGTAACTCCAATTTTATTGAAACCTTCGCCCAAATTTTTCTCTGAAATTTGCTTTCTTGCGGCCAAAGAAGAGCGTAAACTGCTTTACGGGGTGCCCACGAGGGTCAGGGGCACGCCTGCCCCCCTGGGGGGCGCCCCCTGCCTCGTGGCCCCCTCGGGCACCGTCTCGCGTTGATTTTTCTTCAAGAAAATCGTAAATATTCCAAAACTATTCTCCGTCCGTTTTTATCCCGTTTGGACTCCGTTTGATATGGGGTTTCTGTGAAACATAAAACATGCAACAAACAGGAACTGGCACTGGGCACTGGATCAATATGTTAGTCCCAAAAATAGTATAAAAAATTGCCAAAAGTATATGAAAGTTGAATAATATCGGCATGGAACAATCAAAAATTATAGATACGACGGAGACGTATCAGTCGGCCGGGTCTAACTTGATCTGGTGGTACCCTGAGTAGGCATCCAAGAAACTCAACAGCTCGCATCCGGCTGTGGAATCTATCACTTGATCAATCCGAGGCAAAGCAAGTGGATCTTTGGGGAAGGCTTTGTTGAGGCAGGTATAATCGATGCACATGCACCACTTGTTGTTCTTCTTCAGTACAAGGACTGGGTTGGAAAGCCATTCTGGAAAGAACACTTCCATAATGAAGCCAGCTGCTAGGAGCCGGGCTATCTCTTCACCGACTGTCGGAGGGATTGCTTGACTGGTTTTGCATCTGCTCTGACATGTAGCTTGTGCTCGGCGAAATCCATCAAAACACCTGGCATGTCCTTGGGGGACCATGCAAAGATATCCCGATTCTCAAGGAGGAAATTGACGAGCTCACTTTCCTATTTGCTATCAAGGTTGGTCCCTACAAGGGTGAACCTCTCCGGATGATCCGGGTCCAAGGATATCTTCTTGGTTTCCTTGGCCGGCTGGAAGGAGCCCTGGGTCTCCGACTCCTTGGGATCCGGCGACAGGTCCGGTTGCTTGCCGGCCATGGCCACAACCCGGTCAAGGAGTTTCTTCTCTGCAGCAGTCACAAGGGACTCGGCCAGTTGGCTGCTCGTTGCAGCACAGGCGGACGACTTCTTGTAGTCTCCGACTATGGTGATGACGCCCTTGGTTCCCGGCATCTTCATCTTGATGTAGGCATAATGAGGCACATCCATGAACTTGGCCAAAGCAGGTCGGCCAAGTAATGCATGATAAGGGCTCTCCGGGTCCACTACCTCAAACCAAATTGCTTCACGGCAGAAGTGATCTTTGTCTCCGAAGAGGACATCTATCTTGATCTTGCCGATTGGTGAGCAAGAAAGGCCGGGCACAATGCCATGAAAGACAGTCCAACTGGGCTGGAGCTGCTTCGTCTTGATGTTCAGCTTCTCCATGGTATCGCGGTAAAGGATGTTGATGCTGCTACCGCCATCTATCAGGACTTGGGTGAAACGAGCAGCTTGCCTCTCTGTTGCGAAGGTGGCATCCAACACCAGGGCATAGGAACGCGGAGAAGGCATTACTTCATGGTGGTCAGCTCGGCTCCAACTGATGGGCTTCTCAGACCAGTGCATGAACTCTGGGGCCTTGGATGCGACGACATTGACCTCTTCGTGCTGCTGGCGCCGGCTGCGCCGGTCATCAGCATGGCTCGTGATGACAACGTAGGCTCCGTGCTCTTCGGGGAATTCATCTTGGATGGCTCCGACTGCTGGACGGGTCGCCGGCTACTGAGGAGCCGGAGGCGGCTGGCCGGCAGGCGGAGGTGGCAGCAGACCCTCGCCCTTGGAGATTCCGGTGAGCCAGTGGCACTTCCGGGCGGTATGATTGGACGGCTTGGCACCGCTGTGGAACTTGCAGGGTGCATCAAGGGTTTGCTCATAGGAAAAGGCGGGCTGCCAAGCTAGCTTGTTGCCTTTCTGATGCTTGGGTATGGGCTGCCCCTCTGGCTGTTGATCTTCGACTGTTGCCACCTGCCAGCTGGTGGAAGCCGGCATCAGGGCCTTGTGCTTGTTGTCGTTCTACTGCGGGCGCCGAATGGTGTCACCAGCACGCGTTCTGGGAGCCGGAGGAAGCACCTTCCCAGAGGCGTCCACCCGAAGCTCCGACTTCATAGAGGAGTCGGCAGTGGCGTACTTGTCTGCTATGATTAACGGCTCGTCGAGTGTTGTCGGCTCGTCGCAAAGGAGTCGGTGCTTGAGGAGGGTGCCTTCTCTGCACCCGGCGGTGAAGTACTCTATGGCTTGCACCTCATGCACCCCTTCGAAGGAGTTGTGGAGTTCGGCCCACCGCATCAGTTAGTCGCAAGTAGACTCAGAAGGGCCTTGGACGCACAGAGAGAGCTAGCGAGGCTTGGGCGGCCGCTTGTAAGTGCTGGTGAAGTTGCGGATGAAGACTTCAGTGAAGTCTACCCGGCTATTGACGCTGTAGGGCTTGAGGCTGTTCAGCCAAGTGCGCGTCGTGCCCTGGAGCATGAGGGGGACGTACTTCAAGGCAACGCGCTTGTTGACGTTTGCTATGCTGACTGCGGTGGAGTAGTCGACCAGCCAGTCTTACGGCTTCACGGAGCCGTTGTACTTGGGTGTATCTCTCGGGAGCGAGAATCCTTTGGGGAAGGGCTCGTCGCGAATGCGGGGGCCAAAACAAGGCGGACCAATCGCATCTTCTTCTTCTAGCGCCAGGGATCGCGCCAGGCGGTTGATCCGAAGGTGGGCATCATTTTCTCCGATTCCTTCGCGACGGCCCAGCCGGCCACTGAGCGTCGGGTGCTCAACAGGCAGCGGGGAGGAATACCTCTCCCTACAAGGTGGAGGGGGAGGCGGGCAGTCGTCCCGCCGCTCCACAGCTTGCGGGTGGCCGTCTTGGTCGCGCTCAATGTTGAGGCGCGTCCGACTGCGGCTAGCAGTCGGCTCTCTATCTTTTCAGTCACGGGCGCCGCCTGCTGTCGGCTTCCTGGAGGTCGCGCCGTGCTCTCGGCAGGGGGAGGATTCTCGGTGTGGGTGTCGGCTTCTTGTCGCGCGACAGCCGCGTCTATGAGCTGCTGGACGTGCTCCGTCATGCAGCGTCGCTTGTCTCCATCCAGGTTTTCTAGCTCGTCTGTTGCCGCCTGGGTAGCACGCAGGTTCTCGATGGGCATGCCGTAGACAAGGCGGTCGGCCCCCAGCATGCTGGCGATGGTCGCGTCGCGCTGTTTGACAATGCCCATGCGGCTGGGCTCGCCAGCAGCCGGCGTGCCACAGACGGCGCGATCAACCTCGCGCTGATAGGCCTCGTTGAGGCGTCTCATAGTGGGTAGCTTCTTGCCACTCTCGATGAGCGCGAGGCGATGGGCTTCCAGCATCTCGGCGTCGGCGTCGCCTGCGATGGGTGCAAACAGGTCCCGCATCGTCGCCTGCAGCGGGTCATGGGCGTCCATGCCGGAGGCTTCGCCATGGCTAATGACGAGCACCTCGGTGATGGTGTTGTCGCTGTTGTCGGCACGGGGGAGCGGGTCGTCGATGACCACCAGGTTGGTGGGGAAGGCGTCAAGGGATGTCGTGTTGGAGTCGACAAGCATCGGCTCAGTGGAGCCGATCGACTCCAAGTCGGAGGCGGGCTCGTTGGCGAGGTCGAGCTTGCCAAGGAGATCGATGAGGCAGCTCTCAGAGCTGTCCGCGCCCGTGCCTGGCGCGGGCTCGTCAGAGAGGTGGATCTCGCTGATCAGATCAACGAGGCAGCTCGCCGCGCAGGCGACTTCGATGCCATGCAACACGTCGGTGCAAACGCCATCGGGTGTGCCGGGCTGGCTGCGCTCGCCAGGGAGGAACAGGGTTCCCGTCCAGAGTAGGTCTCCGGACAACGGTGCACCTAGCCCCATGGTGGGTGCCAAATGTCGGGTGCTTGGCGCGACATATGCCAAAGGATGGCTAATCATAGTGGGAGCTAGTAAGACGTCGCTGGTGCCTGGAAACGGGATAAGGCGTAAACATGCACGTCGACGTATCTTACCCAGGTTCGAGGCTCTCCTAGGAGATAACACCCCTAGTCCTACTCTGCAGGGTCTCCGCATGATCACTAGATCAATAAGTGGCTACAAGATTGCTCCTTGAGGTGTTCGGCTAGAAGAGGAGGAAGGGCAAGGCTAGCTCTACTCCTCTCTCTACGTGGGTGTGTCATCTAAGGGGCTGAACCCTTTGCATGGGTGCCCTGGGGGGTTTACATACGCCTACCCCCCAGGGGTATAATGGTAATCCGGTCGGGTGTAGGCCTGGGCCGTCAATGTCTACGGTCGCCTGCTTCTCCACCGGCTGCTAGGGCCCGCCGCCTGGTGGGTCCCGCCGGTTGCCGGGCTCTCGATCAACAGGTAGGGCCCGCCACCTGTGGGCCCTGTCGGCTGCTCATCACTGTAGCCCTGCCTCTTATGACGAAGGCTTGGTCGCGGAGGGCGTGGCTATAGTACCGCCGCCTGGTGGGTGTTCACTATAGCCACACCTCGTCTTATCTGGTTAATGGCGCACAAACTTCTAGAGATGAGGAGGGCCGGTTGTTGGGAGCCGGCCTCCCCCTATGCCGACTGGTCTGGGCATGCCGCCTTCTGGTATCTCATAGACAGGTAGGGCCCACCGCCTGCGGGCCGTACCGACAGCCCGTCATGGGAGCATGGTTGCTCTGGCATGGATGATGTCATGGGCAGCGTGGCAACAGTGTCGCGCCGGGCTAGGGATGGCCGCCCGGTACGTTGCACTGTGGCCACACCCGTTTCGGGATTCGGGGGTGACAGGCGGTATTGTAGCCACACCCCATCTCATCGCCGTTAAGTGGGTGCAAACTTTGAGGGCGCGAGGGTGGGCCGCCTGCTAGGAGTCGGCTGCTCTGGTAGCCGCCTGCTAGGAGTCGGCCCACTCTGACGGCCGCCTGCCAGGACTCGGCCCGCGCAGGAGACACTCTTTGGGCCTTGCCGCCTTCCTGCAGCCGGCCGCTTGGACCAGCCGGCTATAAGAAGGCGGTCCTTTATCTTTGGTGCTTGAGGGGCGCAGCCGGCCCCGATGTCTTGAAACATCATCGGGAGCTAATAAGGCCACACATGGTCATTTACTCCGACACATGTGCTAGATCCGAACACACAGCGAAATAGACGATCCAAAGTCAACAAAGGACAATACAAGAGGTAACTAGTTCATCTCCATAAGGAGGCCTTGAATCCTAGACGTGTCTTCCCGTGAGGGGCCTTGAATCCATTTGGGGGATCTTCTCCGGAGAGGCCTCGGTCTCTCATGGAGTCGGTAGCAAGTGGACGAGCACACCTCTATCTCTCAAACGGACGTAGGAGAAGAGTATATATAGTCAAGGGGGCGGAGGGGTACATGGGCCTCGGCCCGAGTCACTGCGCACAGGAAGGGTCGCAAGTTCCGGGCGCTGGAGGTTCCGGGCCAAGTTCCGGGCTAGTTCTAGCCTAACCAGAGATTTGGCACAGCTAGAGCTGGGCTGGAGTCCAGGGCCGGAAGTTCCGAGCCGGACGGGTTGAAGATGTAGTTGGCCTATCCATCATCGCAAGCAAATATATGAGTTGGAAAAAGGAAGAACTAGACCAAATGTACCTTATCCGATGTTAAAGATGGATCAATGATCACTCAATAGTGTAGTAAGGAAATAGCACAATTGGTACCGATTCTTGTCAATTCTCACACCTACACAAGTAAATCCTTTGGAGAAGCTTAGTTAGGGTAGTGGCACAAAATTTATGTAGTTGCTAGCAAGACCCAATGATGTTGAATATGATTCACAAATTTGCAAATGCTACAAGTAGACCAATAGCAATAAGAGGCACACAGAAACACACGCACGGATAGATAAATGTGGTTGTGCAACCAAGGAATGAGAGGAAAATGTGGAATCCACGGAAAATGCTCTTGTTGCACAACACTAGAGAGACGCTGATCGATTGCTCAATACGCTGATACGAACTTGTGCACTACCTATAACAGACAAAATGTAGCGACTTCCTATCACAAGTATGTTAGGTATGTATGATCTTCCGGTGCTTTAGCACTAGACGATCCAAAATGATCGAGTATGATACCATATGATATATGGTGATGAACTATGATATGATGCTATGGCTCTTGCTAAGAAGCTTGTTTGAGTTTCTTTTGCTTAAAAGCTTTTTGGCTCTTTCTCTCTTGTGAGCTCTTTCTTTGGCCAGTTTTGCAAACTTCACAAACCAAGATAGCAATTGTGTATGCGGGAACAACTTGTGACTCAAGATATGATATGGGGTATGTATCTATGAACACTAAAGTGCACAAGTAGCGTGGCCCGGCAATACTCAAATGGCTAGTTCCGATAGGAAAGTTACGCAAAATGGGCTATGGTGTGACAATGCAATGGCAAGGGAGTGCTCAAAGAGTCGTCAATGTCACGGTCCTTGCTTATGGTTGTTATCAAGTCGATGTAATCTTTGATGAGGACGAAGGCGTGGTCGGTGTTGTAGGGCACGGTCTCCAGTACGCTGGCAAAGATGTCGCTGCCCCTTGTGGAAGCAGTCGAAGATGCGTAAACTCTCTGTCTGGGCCGTAAGGTCCGGGGAAGGCAGAAGTTCCGGAGTCCAAAAGTTCTAGGATGGCCGGATGGTCCGGTGGCCGGACGTTCTGGGCGGGGCCGGAAGTTCTGGTGGTCGCGAAAACAGATGAATAGGGAGGTTTCATATCTGGATTTGGGTGGGGAAAATTGGAGAAAAACTCAAATCGGACAGGGAAAAGAAAAATTGTGAGAGTTAGGAAGGGTGGGGAAGCTAGATCGACATGGTACACACGAAATCCATGGATCAAATCCAACAAAACTTCATCAAACCAACAAATCACAAAAAAATGGTATGGCTATTTTTGTGGTGATTTTTGAAATTGGGAAAAACAAAAAAAACTTAATTAGGCTAGAAAAATAGGTTGAGGGCTCCGAAATCGTGATCAACCAAAGCTCATGATACCATATGATACGGGGCTAACCCGGTGTAGGCCGATCTTTCATGATTGGAGGGATCCCCGAGGATGAACACGAAGAACACGAGGGGAAAACACGAGGGGAAACGACAGAAAACACTCAAATCAACAAGAGACAATCACACATGTGCTAGATCCGAACACACAACGAGATACATGATCCAAAGTCCACAAGGGACGATACAAGAGGTAACTAGTTTTATCTCCATAAGGAGGCCTTGGATCCTAGACGGATCTTCCTGTGAGGGGCCTTGAATCCACTTGGGGGATCTTCTCCAGAGAGGCATCGGTCTCTCGTGGAGTCGGTAGCAAGTGCATGAGCATAGCTCTATCTCTCAAATGAGCTAAACATGTGCTAACCCTAAAACCAAGGTAGGAGAAGAGTATACATAATCTAGGGGGGCGAAGGGGTACATGGGCCTCGACCCGAGTCACTACGCATGGGCAGGTACAGAAGTTCAAGGGCAGGTGACGGTGCACCTCGGTGACGGTGTTGTCGCTGTTGTCGGCACGAGGGAGCGGGTCATCGATGACCACCAGGTTGGTGGGGAAGGCGTCAAGGGATGTCGTGTAGGAGTCGACAAGCATCGGCTCGGTGGAGCCGATCGACTCCAAGTCGGAGGCGGGCTCGTTGGCGAGGTCGAGCTTGCCAAGGAGATCGATGAGGCAGCTCTCAGAGCTGGCCACGCCCGTGCCTGGCGCGGGCTCGTTAGAGAGGCGGATCTCGCCGATCAGATCAGCGAGGCAGCTCGCCGCACAGGCGACTTCGACGCCTTGTAGCGCGTCGGTGCAAACGCCATCGGGCATGCCGGGCTGGCTGCGCTCGCCAGGGAGGAACAGGGTTCCCGTCCAGAGTAGGTCTTCGAACGACGGTGCACCTAGCCCCATGGTGGGTGCCAAATGTCGGGTGGTTGGCGCGACATATACCAAAGGATGGCTAATCATAGTGGGAGCTAGTAAGACGTCGCCGGTGCCTGGAAACGGGATAAGGCGTAAACATGCACGTCGACGTATCTTACCCAGGTTCGAGGCTCTCCTAGGAGATAACACCCCTAGTCCTGCTCTGCAGGGTCTCCGCATGATCACTAGATCAATAAGTGGCTACAAGATTGCTCCTTGAGGTGTTCGGCTAGAGGAGGAGGAAGGGCAAGGCTAGCTCTACTCCTCTCTCTACGTGGGTGTGTCATCTAAGGGGATGAACCCTTTGCATGGGTGCCCTGGGGGGTTTACATATGCCTACCCCCCAGGGGTACAATCGTAATCTGGTCGGGTGTAGGCCTGGGCCGTCAGTGTCTACGGTCGCCTGCTTCTCCACCGGCTGCTGGGGCCCGCCGCCTGTTGCCGGGCTCTCGATCGACAGGTAGGGCCCGCCACCTGTGGGCCCTATCGGCTGCTCATCATTGTAGCCCTACCTCTTATGACGAAGGCTTGGTCGCGGAGGGCGTGGCTATACTACCGCCGCCTGGTGGGTGTTCACTATAGCCACACCTCGTCTTAGCTGGTTAATGGCGCACAAACTTCTAGGGATGAGGAGGGCCGGTTGTTGGGAGCCGGCCTCCCCCTATGCCGACTGGTCTGGGCATGCCCCCTTCTGGTATCTCATAGACAAGTGGTGCCCACCGCCTGCGGGCCGTACCGACAGCCCGTCATGGGAGCATGGTTGCTCTGCCATGGATGATGTCATGGGCAGCGTGGCAACAGTGTCGCGCCGGGCTAGGGATGGCCGCCCGGTACATTGCACTGTGGCCACACCCGTTCCGGGATTCGGGGGTGACAGGCGGTACTGTAGCCACGCCCCGTCTCGTCGCCGTTAAGTGGGTGCAAACTTTGAGGACGCGAGGGTGGGCCGCCTGCTAGGAGTCGACTGCTCTGGTAGCCGCCTACTAGGAGTCGGCCCACTCTGACGGCCGCCTGCCAGGACACGGCCCGCGCAGGAGCCACTCTTTGGGCCTTGCCGCCTTCCTGCAGCTGGCCGCTTGGACCAGCCGGCTATAAGAAGGCGGTCCTTTGTCTTTGGTGCTTGAGGGGCGCATCTGGCCCCGATGTCTTGAAACATCATCGGGAGCTGATAAGGCCACACGTGGTCATTTACTCCGACACATGTGCTAGATCCGAACACATAGTGAAATAGACGATCCAAAGCCAACAAAGGATGATACAAGAGGTAACTAGTTCATCTCCATAAGGAGGCCTTGAATCCTAGACGTGTCTTCCCGTGAGGGGCCTTGAATCCATTTGGGGGATCTTTTCCGGAGAGGCCTTGGTCTCTCATGGAGTCGGTAGCAAGTGGACGAGCACACCTCTATCTCTCAAACGGACGTAGGAGAAGAGTATATATAGTCAAGGGGGGCGGAGGGGTACATGGGCCTCGGCCCGAGTCACTGCGCACAGGAAGGGCCGCAAGTTCCGTGCGCCGGAGGTTCCGGGCCAAGTTCCGGGCTAGTTCTAGCCTAACCAGAGATTTGGCACAGCTAGAGCTGGGATGGAGTCCGGGGCCGGAAGTTCTGAGCCGGCCGGGTTGAAGATGTAGTTGGCCTATCCATCATCGCAAGCAAATATATGAGGTGGAAAAAGGAAGAACTAGACCAAATGTACCTTATCCGATGTTAAAGATGGATCAATGATCACTCAATAGTGTAGTAAGGAAATAGCACAATTGGTACCGATTCTTGTCAATTCTCACACCTACACAAGTAAATCCTTTGGAGAAGCTTAGTTAGGGTAGTGGCACAAAATTTATGTAGTTGCTAGCAAGACCCAATGATGTTGAATATGATTCACAAATTTGCAAATGCTACAAGTAGACCAATAGCAATAAGAGGCACACAGAAACACACGCACAGATAGATAAATGTGGTTGTGCAACCAAGGAATGAGCGGAAAATGTGGAATCCACGGAAAATGCTCTTGTTGCACAACACTAGAGAGACGCTGACCGATTGCTCAATAGGCTGATACAAACTTGTGCACTACCTGTAACAGACAAAATGTAGCAACTTCATATCACAAGTATGTTAGGTATGTATGATCTTCCGGTGCTTTAGCACTAGATGATCCAAGATGATCGAGTATGATACCATATGATATATGGTGATGAAATATGATATGATGCTATGGCTCTTGCTAAGAAGCTTGTTTGAGTTTCTTTTGCTTAAAAGCTTTTTGGCTCTTTCTATCTTGTGAGCTCTTTCTTTTGCCACTTATGCAAACTTCTCGAACCAAGATAGCAATTGTGTATGCGGGAACAACTTGTGACTCAGGATATGATATGGGGTATGTATCTATGAACACTAAAGTGCATAAGTAGCGTGGCCCGGCAATACACAAATGGCTAGTCCCGATAGGAAAGTTACGCAAAATGGGCTGTGGGGTGACAATGCAATGGCAAGGGAGTGCTCAAAGAGTCATCAATGTCACGGTCCTTGCTTATGGTTGTTGTCAAGTCGATATAATCTTTGATGAGGACGAAGGCGTGGTCGGTGTCGTAGGGCACGGTCTCCAGTACGTTGGCAAAGATGTCGCTGCCCCATGAACGATGTTGTTGAAGTTGTGGAAGCAATCGAAGATGCGTAAACTCTTTGTTTGGGCCGTAAGGTCCGGGGAAGACAAAAGTTCCAGAGTCCAAAAGTTCTGGGATGGCCGGAAGGTCCGGTGGCCGGACGTTCTGGGCGGGGCCGGAAGTTCTGGGTGTCGCGAAAACAGATGAATAGGGAGATTTCATATCTGGATTTGGGTGGGAAAAATTGGAGAAAAACTCAAATCGGACAGGGAAAAGAAAATTTGTGAGAGTTAGGAAGGGTGGGGAAGCTAGATCTACATGGTACACACGAAATCCATGGATCAAATCCAACAAAACTTCATCAAACCAACAAATCACAAAAAAATTGGTATGGCTATTTTTGTGGTGATTTTTGAAATTGGGAAAAACAAAAAAACTTAATTAGGCTAGAAAAATAGGTTGGGGGCTCCGAAATCGTGATCAACCAAAGCTCATGATACCATATGATACGGGGCTAACCCGGTGTAGGCCGATCTTTCATGATTGAAGGGATCCCCGAGGATGAACACGAAGAACACGAGGGGAAAACGCGAGGGGAAACGAGATAAAACACTCAAATCAACAAGAGACGATCACACATGTGCTAGATCCGAACACACAATGAGATACATGATCCAAAGTCCACAAGGGACGATACAAGAGGTAACTAGTTTTATCTCCATAAGGAGGCCTTGGATCCTAGACGGATCTTCCCGTGAGGGGCCTTGAATCCACTTGGGGGATCTTCTCCAGAGAGGCATCGGTCTCTCGTGGAGTCGGTAGCAAGTGCATGAGCATAGCTCTATCTCTCAAATGAGCTAAACATGTGCTAACCCTAAAACCAAGGTAGGAGAAGAGTATACATAGTCTAGGGGGCGAAGGGGTACATGGGCCTCGACCCGAGTCACTACGCACGGGCAGGTACGGAAGTTCAAGGGCAGGGCGGAAGTTCCGGGCGCCAGAGGATCAGGGCCAGGTTCCGGGCTGGTTCCGGCCTAACCAGAGAGTTGGCACGGCTTGAGCTAGGCTGGAGTCCAGGGGGCGGAAGTTCTGGGCCGGCTGTTGGGGAACGTAGTAATTTCAAAAAAATTCCTACACACACGCAAGATCATGGTGATGGCATAGCAACGAGAGGGGAGAGTGTTGTCCACGTACCCTCGTAGACCGTAAGTGGAAGCGTTAGCACAACGCGGTTGATGTAGTTGTACGTCTTCACGATCCGACCGATCCAAGCACCGAACGTACGGCACCTCCGAGTTCAGCACACGTTCAGCTCGATGACGATCCCTGGGCTCCGATCCAGCAAAGCTTCGGGGATGAGTTTCATCAGCATGACGGCGTGGTGACGATGATGATGCTCTATCGGCGCAGGGCTTCGCCTAAACTCCACGACGATATGACCGAGGTGGAATATGGTGGAGGGGGGCACCGCACACGGCTAAGGAACGATCCATAGATCAACTTGTGTTTCTATCGGGTGCCCCCCGCCCCCGTATATAAAGGAGCCAGGGGGGAGGAGGCGGCCGGCCAAGGAGGGCGCGCCAAGGGGGGAGTCCTACTCCCACTGGGAGTAGGACTCCCTTCTTTCCTAGTTGGAATAGGAGAAGGGGGAAAGAGGAGGAAGAGGGGAAGGAAAGGGGGGGCGCCGCCCCCCTTCCCTTGTCCTATTCGGACTAGGAAGGGGAGAGGTGCGCGGCCCCCTCCTGCCTCCTTCCCTCTTCTCTCCCGAGGCCCATGTAGGCTCAATAACCCCCCGAGGGGTTCCGGTAACCTCCCGGTGCTCCGGTAAAATGCCGATTTCACCCGGAACGATTCCGATGTCCAAACATAGGCTTCCAATATATCAATCTTTATGTCTCGACCATTTCGAGACTCCTCGTCATGTCCGTGATCACATCCGGGACTCCGAACAAACTTCGGTACATCAAAACTTATAAACTCATAATAAAATTGTCATCGTAACTTTATGCGTGCGGACCCTACGGGTTCGAGAACTATGTAGACATGACCTAGAACTATTCTCGGTCAATAACCAATAGCGAAACCTGGATGCCCATATTGGTTCCTACATATTCTACAAAGATCTTTATCGGTCAAACCGCATAACAACATATGTTGTTCCCTTTGTCATCGGTATGTTACTTGCCCAAGATTTGATCGTCGGTATCCAATACCTAGTTCAATCTCGTTACCGGCAAGTCTCTTTACTCGTTACGTAATACATCATCTCGTAACTAACTCATTAGCTACATTGCTTGCAAGGCTTATAGTGATGTGCATTACCGAGAGGGCCCAGAGATACCCCTCCGACAATCGGAGTGACAAAGCCTAATCTCGAAATACGCCAACCCAACATGTACCTTCGGAGACACCTGTAGTACTCCTTTATAATCACCCAGTTACGTTGTGACGTTTGGTAGTACCCAAAGTGTTCCTCCGGTAAACGGGAGTTGCATAATCTCATAGTTACAGGAACATGTATAAGTCATGAAGAAAGCAATAGCAATATACTAAACGATCAAGTGCTAGGCTAACGGAATGGGTCATGTCAATCACATCATTCTCCTAATGATGTGATCCCGTTAATCAAATGACAACACATGACTATGGTTAGGAAACATAACCATCTTTGATTAATGAGCTAGTCAAGTAGAGGCATACTGGTGACTATATGTTTGTCTATGTATTCACACATGTATTATGTTTTCGGTTAATACAATTCTAGCATGAATAATAAACATTTATCATGATATGAGGAAATAAATAATAACTTTATTATTGCCTCTAGGGCATATATCCTTCAGTCTCCCACTTGCACTAGAGTCAATAATCTAGATTACATAGTAATGATTCTAACACCCATGGAGTCTTGGTGCTGATCATGTTTTGCTCGTGAGAGAGGCTTAGTCAACGGGTCTGCAATATTCAGATCCGTATGTATCTTGCAAATCTCTATGTCTCCCACTTGGACTTGGTCCCGGATGGAATTGAAGCGTCTCTTGATGTGCTTGGTCCTCTTGTGAAATCTGGATTCCTTTGCCAAGGCAATTGCACCAGTATTGTCACAGAAGATCTTCATTGGTCCCGATGCACTAGGTATGACACCTAGATCGGTAATGAACTCCTTCATCCAGACTCCTTCATTTGCTGCTTCCGAAGCAGCTATGTACTCCGCTTCACATGTAGATCCCGCCACGACGCTTTGTTTAGAACTGCACCAACTTACAGCTCCACCGTTTAATAAAAACACGTATCCGGTTTGCGATTTAAAATCGTCCGGATCAGTGTCAAAGCTTGCATCAACATAACCATTTACGACTAGCTGTTTGTCACCTCCATATATGAGAAACATATCCTTAGTCCTTTTCAGGTATTTCAGGATGTTCTTGACCGCTGTCCAGTGATCCACTCCTGGATTACTTTGGTACCTTCCTGCCAAGCTTATTGCTAAGCATACATCAGGTCTGGTACACAGCATTGCATACATGATAGAGCCTATGGCTGAAGCATAGGGAACATCTTTCATTTTCTCTCTATCTTCTGCAGTGGTCGGGCATTGAGTTTGACTCAACTTCACACCTTGTAACACGGGCAAGAACCCTTTCTTTGCCTGATCCATTTGAACTTTTTCAAAATTTTATCAAGGTATGTGCTTTGTGAAAGTCCTATTAAGCATCTTGATCTATCTCTATAAATCTTGATGCCCAATATGTAAGCAGCTTCGCCGAGGTCTTTCATTGAAAAACTTTTATTCAAGTATCCTTTTATGCTATCTAGAAATTCTATATCATTTCCAATTAATAATATGTCATCTACATATAATATTAGAAATGCTACAGAGCTCCCACTCACTTTCTTGTAAATACAGGCTTCTCCAAAAGTCTGTATAAAACCATATGCTTTGATCACACTATCAAAGCGTTTATTCCAACTCCGAGATGCTTGCACCAGTCCATAAATGAATCGCTGGAGTTTGCACACTTTGTTAGCACTTTTTGGATCAACAAAACCTTCTGGCTGCATCATATACAACTCTTCTTCCAGAAATCCATTCAAGAATGCAGTTTTAACATCCATTTGCCAAATTTCATAATCATGAAGTGCAGCAATAGCTAACATGATTCGGACAGACTTAAGCATCGCTACAGGTGAGAAAGTCTCATCGTAGTCAACCCCTTGAACTTGTCGAAAACCTTTTGCAACAAGTCGAGCTTTATAGACAGTTACATTACCATCAGCGTCAGTCTTCTTCTTAAAGATCCATTTATTCTCAATGGCTTGCCGATCATCGGGCAAGTCAACCAAAGTCCATACTTTGTTTTCATACATGGATCCTATCTCAGATTTCATGGCTTCTAGCCATTTTGCGGAATCTGGGCTCATCATCGCTTCCTCATAGTTCGTAGGTTCGTCATGGTCAAGTAACATGACTTCCAGAATAGGATTACCGTACCACTCTGGTGCGGATCTTACTCTGGTAGACCTTCGAAGTTCAGTAGAAACTTGATCTGAAGTTTCATGATCAATATCATTAGCTTCCTCACTAATTGGTGTAGGTGTCACAGGAACCGGTTTCTGTGATGAACTACTTTCCAATAAGGGAGCAGGTATAGTTACCTCATCAAGTTCTACTTTCCTCCCACTCACTTCTTTCGAGAGAAACTCCTTCTCTAGAAAGGATCCATTCTTAGCAACGAACGTCTTGCCTTCGGATCTGTGATAGAAGGTATACCCAACTGTCTCTTTCGGGTATCCTATGAAGACACATTTCTCCGATTTAGGTTCGAGCTTATCTGGTTGAAGTTTTTTCACATAAGCATCGCAGCCTCAAACTTTAAGAAACGACAACTTTGGTTTCTTGCCAAACCACAGTTCATAAGGCGTCGTCTCAACGGATTTTGATGGTGCCCTATTTAACGTGAATGCGGCCGTCTCTAAAGCATAACCCCAGAATGATAGCGGTAAATCAGTAAGAGACATCATAGATCGCACCATATCTAGTAAAGTATGATTACGACATTCGGACACACCATTTCATTTTGGTGTTCCGGGTGGCGTGAGTTGCGAAACTATTCCGCATTGTTTCAAATGTAAACCAAACTCGTAACTCAAATATTCTCCTCCACGATCAGATCGTAGGAATTTTATTTTCTTGTTATGATGATTTTCTACTTCACTCTGAAATTCTTTGAACTTTTCAAATGTTTCAGACTTGTGTTTCATTAAGTAGATATACCCATATCTGCTTAAATCATCTGTGAAGGTGAGAAAATAACGATATCCGCCACGAGCTTCAACATTCATCGGACCACATACATCCGTATGTATGATTTCCAATAAATCTGTTGCTCTCTCCATAGTACCGGAGAACGGCGTTTTAGTCATCTTGCCCATGAGGCACGGTTCGCAAGTACCAAGTGATTCATAATCAAGTGATTCCAAAAGTCCATCAGTATGGAGTTTCTTCATGCGTTTTACACCGATATGACCTAAACGGCAGTGCCACAAATAAGTTGCACTATCATTATTAACTCTGCATCTTTTGGCTTCGACATTATGAATATGTGTATTACTACTATCGAGATTCAACAAAAATAGACCACTCTTCAAGGGTGCATGACCATAAAAGATATTACTCATATAAATAGAACAACCATTATTCTCTGATTTAAATGAATAACCGTCTCGCATCAAACAAGATCCAGATATAATGTTCATGCTCAACGCTGGCACCAAATAACAATTATTCAGGTCTAAAACTAATCCCGAAGGTAGATGTAGAGGTAGCGTGCCGACTGCGATCACATCGACTTTGGAACCATTTCCCACGCGCATCGTCACCTCATCCTTGGCCAGTGCTCGCTTATTCTGTAGTCCCTGTTTCGAGTTGCAAATGTTAGCAACAGAACCAGTATCAAATACCCAGGTGCTACTGCGAGCTCTAGTAAGGTACACATCAATAACATGTATATCACATATACCTTTGTTCACCTTGCCATCCTTCTTATCCGCCAAATACTTGGGGCAGTTCCGCTTCCAGTGTCCAGTCTGCTTGCAGTAGAAGCACTCAGTTTCAGGCTTAGGTCCAGACTTGGGTTTCTTCTCTTGAGCAGCAACTTGCTTGCTGTTCTTCTTGAAGTTCCCCTTCTTCTTCCCTTTGCCCTTTTTCTTGAAACTAGTGGTCTTGTTAACCATCAACACTTGATGCTCCTTCTTGATTTCTACTTCCGCAGCTTTTAGCATTGCGAAGAGCTCGGGAATTGTCTTGTTCATCCCTTGCATATTATAGTTCATCACGAAGCTCTTGTAGCTTGGTGGCAGTGATTGGAGAATTCTGTCAATGACACTATCATCAGGAAGATTAACTCCCAGTTGAATCAAGTGATTATTATACCCAGACATTTTGAGTATGTGTTCACTGACAGAACTATTCTCCTCCATCTTGCAGCTATAGAACTTATTGGAGACTTCATATCTCTCAATCCGGGCATTTGCTTGAAATATTAACTTCAACTCCTGGAACATCTCATATGCTCCATGACGTTCAAAACGTCGTTGAAGACCCGGTTCTAAGCCGTAAAGCATGGCACACTGAACTATTGAGTAGTCATCAGCTTTGCTCTGCCAGACGTTCTTAACGTCGTCAGTTGCATCAGCAGCAGGCCTGGCACCCAGCGGTGCTTCCAGGACGTAATTCTTCTGTGCAGCAATGAGGATAATCCTCAAGTTACGGACCCAGTCCGTGTAATTGCTACCATCATCTTTCAACTTTGCTTTCTCAAGGAACGCATTAAAATTCAACGGAACAACAGCACGAGCCATCTATCTACAATCAAACATAGACAAGCAAAATACTATCAGGTACTAAGTTCATGATAAATTTAAGTTCAATTAATCATATTACTTAAGAACTCCCACTTAGACAGACATCTCTCTAGTCATCTAAGTGATCACGTGATCCAAATCAACTAAACCATAACCGATCATCACGTGAGATGGAGTAGTTTTCAATGGTGAACATCATTATGTTGATCATATCTACTATATGATTCACGCTCGACCTTTCGGTCTCCGTGTTCCGAGGCCATATCTGCATATGCTAGGCTCGTCAAGTTTAACCTGAGTATTCTGCGTGTGCAAAAACTGGCTTGCACCCGTTGTAGATGGACGTAGAGCTTATCACACCCGATCATCACGTGGTGTCTGGGCACGACGAACTTTGGCAACGGTGCATACTCAGGGAGAACACTTCTTGATAATTTAAGTGAGAGATCATCTTAAAATGCTACCGTCAATCAAAGCAAGATAAGATGCATAAAGGATAAACATCACATGCAATCAATATAAGTGATATGATATGGCCATCATCATCTTGTGCTTGTGATCTCCATCTCCGAAGCACCGTCGTGATCACCATCGTCACCGGCGCGACACCTTGATCTCCATTGTAGCATCGTTGTCGTTTACGCCATCTATTGCTTCTACGACTATCGCTACCGCTTAGTGATAAAGTAAAGCAATTACAGGGCGTTTGCATTTCATACAATAAAGCGACAACCATATGGCTCCTGCCAGTTGCCGATAACTTCGGTTACAAAACATGATCATCTCATACAATAAAATATAGCATCACGTCTTGACCATATCACATCACAACATGCCCTGCAAAAACAAGTTAGACGTCCTCTACTTTGTTGTTGCAAATTTTACGTGGCTGCTACGGGCTGAGCAAGAACCGTTCTTACCTACGCATCAAAACCACAACGATAGTTTGTCAAGTTAGTGCTGTTTTAACCTTCGCAAGGACCGGGCATAGCCACACTCGGTTCAACTAAAGTTGGAGAAACTGACACCCGCAAGCCACCTGTGTGCAAAGCACGTCGGTAGAACCAGTCTCGCGTAAGCGTACGCGTAATGTCGGTCCGGGCCGCTTCATCCAACAATACCGCCGAATCAAAGTATGACATGATGGTAAGCAGTATGACTTGTATCGCCCACAACTCACTTGTGTTCTACTCGTGCATATAACATCAACGCATAAAACCTGGCTCGGATGCCACTGTTGGGGAACGTAGTAATTTCAAAAAAAATCCTACGCACACGCAAGATAATGGTGATGGCATAGCAACGAGAGGGTAGAGTGTTGTCCACGTACCCTCGTAGACCGTAAGCAGAAGCGTTAGCACAACGCGGTTGATGTAGTCGTACGTCTTCACGATCCGACCGATCCAAGCACCGAACGTACGGCACCTCCGAGTTCAGCACACGTTCAGCTCGATGACGATCCCCGGGCTCCGATCCAGCAAAGCTTCGGGGATGAGTTCCATCAGCACGACGGCATGGTGACGATGATGATGCTCTACCGGCGTAGGGCTTCGCCTAAACTCCGCGACGATATGACCGAGGTGGAATATGGTGGAGGGGAGCACCGCACACGGCTAAGGAACGATCCGTAGATCAACTTGTGTTTCTATGGGGTGCCTCCCGCCCCCGTATATAAAGGAGCCAGGGGGGAGGAGGCGGCCGGCCAAGGAGGGCGCGCCAAGGGGGGAGTCCTACTCCCACCGGGAGTAGGACTCCCTTCTTTCCTAGTTGGAATAGGAGAAGGGGGAAAGAGGAGGAAGAGGGGAAGGAAAGGGGGGGGCGCCGCCCCCCTTCCCTTGTCCTATTCGGACTAGGAAGGGGAGAGGCGCGCGGCCCCCTCCTGCCTCCTTCCCTCTTCTCTCCCGAGGCCCATGTAGGCTCAATAACCCCCCGGGGGGTCCGGTAACCTCCCGGTGCTCCGGTAAAATGCCGATTTCACCCGGAACGATTCCGGTGTCCAAACATAGGCTTCCAATATATCAATCTTTATGTCTCGACCATTTCGAGATTCCTCGTCATGTCCGTGATCACATCCGGGACTCCGAACAAACTTCGGTACATCAAACCTTATAAACTCATAATAAAATTGTCATCGTAACTTTAAGCGTGCGGACCCTACGGGTTCGAGAACTATGTAGACATGACCTAGAACTATTCTCGGTCAATAACCAATAGCGGAACCTGGATGCCCATATTGGTTCCTACATATTCTACGAAGATCTTTATCGGTCAAACCGCATAACAACATATGTTGTTCCCTTTGTCATCGGTATGTTACTTGCCCGAGATTTGATCGTCGGTATCCAATACCTAGTTCAATCTCGTTACCGGCAAGTCTCTTTACTCGTTACGTAATACATCATCTCGTAACTAACTCATTAGCTACATTGCTTGCAAGGCTTATAGTGATGTGCATTACCGAGAGGGCCCAGAGATACCTCTCCGACAATCGGAGTGACAAAACCTAATCTCGAAATACGCCAACCCAACATGTACCTTCGGAGATACCTGTAGTACTCCTTTATAATCACCCAGTTACGTTGTGACGTTTGGTAGTACCCAAAGTGTTCCTCCGGTAAACGGGAGTTGCATAATCTCATAATTACAGGAACATGTATAAGTCATGAAGAAAGCAATAGCAATATACTAAACGATCAAGTGCTAGGCTAACGGAATGGGTCATGTCAATCACATCATTCTCCTAATGATGTGATCCCGTTAATCAAATGACAACACATGTCTATGGTTAGGAAACATAACCATCTTTGATTAATGAGCTAGTCAAGTAGAGACATACTAGTGACTATATGTTTGTCTATGTATTCACACATGTATTATGTTTTCGGTTAATACAATTCTAGCATGAATAATAAACATTTATCATGATATGAGGAAATAAATAATAACTTTATTATTGCCTCTAGGGCATATTTCCTTCACCGGCCGGAAGGTCTGGCGGCCGGAAGGTCCGGGGGCCGGAAGATCTGGGCGAGGTTTCGGCCTGGTTCCGGGCTAACCAGACAGTCGGCATGCCCGGGCTCGTCTGGGACGTCAGGGGCTGGAAGTTTCGGGCGGGCCGGAGGTTCTGGTGGCCGGAAGTTCCAGGCATTGGCCGGAAGCTCCGGGCTAACCAGAGAGTTGGCGCTCGTCCGATGTTCTTCATCTCTCGACTCTGTGGCTCGTTCATTGCACCTGATTACACATAGTATTTCTGACTTAGGCAGTAACCATGTCTCACTCGAAAGCAGGGGAAACTCAAGAAGGAGTGATGTCACCTTGGATTGAATAGCACGTGCACGACCTCTTTTCATGGGTCCACTTGGTGCTTGGGTAGTTGAGGTAGTGTCCTTGGGGATGACCATGGGATGCTCTGCATCAGCTCTCCAGCGATGTCTGTATGTCTTCTGTTTCCCTCGCAAGTGTTCATTTCCCTTTTCACCTGCATACCTTGATCGTTGTCTTGTGTACTCTAGGGGCGGGCCTAAGCTCGTGGCTCCAGTAGAATTCGCTGAAACTGAAGTGAGGGAGGCTTTATTTTCCATGGACTCCAATAGAGCTCTAGGTCCAGACAACATCCCGGTAGAATTCCACCCATGTTGTTGGAATATGGTGAAAGAGGATATTATGCGACTTTCTGATATTTTTCATAAAGGGGCACTTTATGTTCAGCACCTAAATTATGGAATCATCACCTTGTTGCCTAAAATTTCTTGAGCCGATAGGATTCAGCAATTTCGTCCCATTTTCCTCCTTAGATGCCCATACAAGCTCCTTACATAAGCCCTTATGGTCGTGTCGCCAAATATGCCAATAAGTTGATTAGCCCAACTCAAAATGCATTTGTGAAAAGGAGGAATATCATGGATGGGATTCTCTCCTTGCATGAATTGCTCAACTACACCCATGTCAAGAAAAAAGTAAGAGTGGTACTAACTTGATTTTGAGAAGTCATATGACAAGGTAAATTGGGACTTTCTTCTAGAATGCCACAAAATGAGAGGGTTCAACCATACGTGTTGTGAATGGATCAAAAAAATCCTTCATGATGGTACTATTAGTATTAAGCTTAATAACTGTGCGGCCCTTATTTCCAAGGTGCCAAGGGGGTGCGTCAGGGGGACGCTCTATCGCCTTTCCTGTTTAACCTTACCGCTGATTGCTTAATAAAATGATTAAAAATGCTCAAAAAATAACCTGATTGTTGGGATGGCCCCTGATCTCATCCCTAATGAGATTGCGGTGTTAATCATTTTATTAAGCAAAAGAGATACTATCTAGTCAAATGGGGCAGGATTTGTAGATCTAAAAACAAGGGAAGTTTAGGTGTAAAAGACTTGAGGAAGCAGAACAACAGTTTAATGGTGAAGTGCTGGTGGAAGTTAGATACCCAAAAGGGTATTTGGCAAGATATTATTAAAGCCAGATATCTGAAAAACTGCTCTATCGCTACCGTTAAACCCAGATTCTCTTATCCGCCCTGTTGGAAGGCCATCCTTAAGGTTAAAGACCTTTATATGATGGGGAGAAGAATACACATTGGAGCTAGTGATATCGCTAGGCTTTGGAAATACCCTATCAAGCGGCTTATTCCCCTTTGTGATAAATGCCCACAACTATTTGATATATGCAATGTATAGGACTGCACCGTCAATCGGGTGGGTGCCGTCGAAGTCTCCTCTTTCTTCAGAAGGAGGTTAACCCCTGATCTTTCTTCTCAATGGTTAAACATTAAAAAATTGATCGTGATTCTTCATCTCTCGGAGGTTGGTGGCTCGGTCTATTGGGGACTTAACAATACTGTCAAATATTCCACCAAGTCTATCTACAAATGGTTGGAAAAGCGATTAAGTGGTTGTAGCTACAAATGGATTTGGGAAGACAAGATCCCATTGAAAATCCAGATTTACTTATGGCAAGAGTTCCAGAATGCGGTGCTCACTAGGCAAGTGATGCAACGATGTAAGGGCATGTACAATGGTTCTATCTTAGCAATGCCACGTAGGATAAATGATGAGGTGGAAGAGAGAGAAATCATAAGAGAAGGCTTGTCTTCTCTTAATTAAGAAAAGACAAGAGATGATCTCTTAGCACAATATGTCTCACCACGTTTTTAGGAATAACTAATTATTGAAGATAAGACTAAAAGATGACCCATTGTAGATATGTTTTTTTGTCATCTCTAAATTACATGCAAGATTTAAGATAAGACTACCTTATCGACCATTGTACATGCCCTAAGGGCATGTACAATAGTGCTATCTTAGGAGTGCCACGTAGGATAAATGATGAGGTGGAGGAGAGAGAACTCATAAGAAAAGGCTTGTCTTCTCTTATTTAAGATAAGACAAGAGATGATCTCTTAGCACAATTTGTCTCACCATGTTTTAAGGATGACTAGTTATTGAAGATAAGGCTAAGATATAACCCATTGTAGACATACTTTTTGTCTTCTCTAAATTACATGCAAGACTTAAGATAAGACTGTCTTATCAACCATTGTACATGACCTAAGTGGCCTCGAAACCCCAACTGTTCCTTTTGTAAGGAGGTGGAATCCTCACAACACTTGTTCTTTACTTGTCCCGTCACAAGAATTGATTGAAGTGGTGATGGGGACCGACATGTGTCCTAATAATCGTTGGCAATTCTTTGCTTGGTGCAACAAGTTCCTTCCTAATGGGGATAGATTCTATATAGTCGGGTTGGCCGCGGTCACCTGGGCTATTCGGCTAGCTCGAAACCGAGCTACATTTGAGCATAAGAAGGTTAAAACTCCATTTGAGATTGTTTTTCCCACTTGTTCTTTTCTCTTGTAGTGGGCAGGTCTTCAGAAGGAGAGCGACACGGCGATCTTGCCCGGAGGCACGGAGCGGCTGCATAGCAACATGATGAACTTGATGAAGATTCGCGCGGCTGCTAAGAGCTCGATCGATGGACGGTAGAGGTGCTGCTGTGAAGTCTGTGTGTCTTCAGCTCGTCCTGTGGTGCATCTCAGTTCTGCTCTTTTCGTGCTGCTATTTTATTGTGAGACAGATTGCTGGTCTCTGGTTCTGTCCCCTGATGCTTCTCTTTTGTTAGTTGGATGTTCCTGGTGATGTACTAGGGCCTAGTTTTTACTCTGAACTTTTGGTGCTGCCAGGTTTTCGCCCCATAATGCTCGTTTCGATATCGAAAGTGGGTTTCCTTGTAGTTGCTTTGAACTCACTCACTGCCGTCCCCTTCTCCTGCTTATCAGTAAGACTCTCCGCGGCTCCGACGGCAGCCTCCGCGGTCGGTATTCAGGGTGCGCCCAAGGAACAGCAAGAGGCGTCCATGGCGATGGTAAGGCTCTTAGCTTGAAAAAAAAATCTGCCCTGGTTCATTTTCGGAGGGATTCTGACCTCCTGAATCTTGATAGTAGTCTGAAACAGTGCTGTGGCAAAACTGGATGCACTGCCATGCGAAACATCTGAGCAAATATATGCACCTCAAGAGAAGGCCAAATTTCCAGTCCATCAACAGCCAGAACAAATCTCCCGCCAACAACAGGCAAAGCCGGTCACATGTTCTGGTGATTATAACTACATGAAACTAATAAAGTACTAGTAGTATAACCATATTAGCTGGGCATGTATCTAGTTAAGACAGGTGCATCCACCTGCTGTCAGTCAGAGCCTACCTCGCCTCCTCTGACGGAGAAAACGACGATCAACTAACACCACCTCACTTCACGCTAATCCGCTCCCGATGAACACAGGCATCACACGACATCTAAAGCTACATGATGTGCATGGGAACACTCCCGCTGGCCATTCTTGAGTGCAGTCACCCCAGCAGAGACAGCAGGCTGGTCCTCTGCGCAGATATCATCTGAGCTTTTTATGTGGCTTAGCGCCCTCTTGGAGTAAACAGTAAAGGCGACCGTGAGAACAACGGCAATGACGAACGAGATTATGTTGTATGTCAGCTCAACTGGCGTCATCTTATACTTGCCATACTTCACATCGGCCAACGTGCGTATTAGCCGTCCGCTGCATAAGCATTTAGCAAGATTAGTAACTCATCAATACTTCTGGAAACCAGACGTAACTGCTCTGCACTCAACAACTCCTACAAAGACAAGCTCCTCTTTGCATCTGGATAATGAACTTGAGTAATATATTCAGGTAGGGCTAGCTCAATTCCAAAATGCATGATACCTATAAAGTGTGCAATCAAACTTCTCTATCTTAAACAGCTAACTGATAAGAAAAAACTAGTATTTGGGACTTGTTTGGTATAGAGAACAATTTCTTCACAGTTAATTTTTTTTTCTTATAATTTTACTTGCATATAGGCATACAGATTAATGGTACTTCTGGAAATCAGATTGGTGCACTCACAAACCCTGAAAAGACAAATATGTATGAGCGATTGCGTCTGTACTGTGTCCAAAAAAAACCCTGTAAAGACAAGCTTCTCTCTGTTTGGGTTGGTTACAATTCACCATCCTTATCAATATTGCTAGTCTAGAAGAAGAAAAAGAAACTTTTTCCAACTTATCAAGAGCACAAATGTATAGATTATGACGCTTGTCTACCAAATAATGCTTCATTGTTGAACTCTATTGGAAAATAATCAGTCGCCAATCCATGTACTATTTGTTAAGGGCATTAATCAATGACAGATGCACATTAGGGGGGCATATATAAACCTAGATGGCCTCAATAGTCTATGACAAAATGATACTCAATTGACCAAATCTTTATCTGTAATGTGAATATCTGTATATACCTATAGATATAGATGAATGCCTCAGGTACCATTCCGGCAACTGAACCACATAGGTAAGGATTGAACTTGATTTCTGTCACAGTTACGGCATAGTTAAAAATTGTATATGGAAATGGTGAGATTCTGAATAGTGCAACAACTCGAAACTGCTGGAACCAGTTCCCTTCGCCAGCAAGCTGTATTAGAGCTATCTGCTGAGGCCATCTCTTTAACCATGCCTGCATTAGAAAAAGGAACAAAACAGGTAAGAAGAAGAACAGTAAGGCATAGCTCCTTAGTGGAAAGATGCAAGTCTGAGAAATTTTACATGTAGACGTTTGCGGAACAATGAGCCGATCCAATATGATGCAACCATGCCAAGAGTAGTCCCAACCATAATAATCAAGAAACCCCAGCCATAACCGAAGATCATTCCTGCTAACCACATAGAAGGCCCAGAAGGGACTAAGATGAGTGGGAGGAGAGCCAGAGATGCAACGAGGACAAGAGCCAATACTGGACGGCCAAAGGCACTTGCTTCCCATTGCATAATTGGCAAAAGTACCTGCAACAAACAGAAGAATATACATAAATATTAGCTAGATGTTCTGTTTCAACAACTCAACTCAAAAAGTTCTCCAAAAAATAGAGGGAATAAGATCAAAGGGTAAACATGCACGACAGCATAGCTCAAAAACATGACACAATTGATATTTTCATAAATACAAATAAAATTTCCCTCAAAGTTCAGTATGCCACATATGCACTCACTAAGCAAATAGCATTCTAGTAATATGACACAACCAGAATATTCATGTCAATGTACTATCTAACAGTAATTCCTAACAATTACAAGCTGAACGTACATATGCTTGAGACCTAATCATATGTGACAAAAGGAAACATATAACAAACATGTTCAACAAAGACCAAAACTATTAAGTTGAATGCATCACTGGTGCTGGTTCAAGTATATTAAAGGACAGCCAAAAAATTTAAATGACCAGTGTGATAATGGCTTCAAGCTTTGTGATTGTCCCATGGAATTTATAGATGCATGCCACCTCAAAGTTCCTGATGGCAATTACTACTGAAGAGCCAACCAACAAGCCAACATCAGTTGGTTCTGGAAGGTATTCTGTGAAATTCAGTGAAAGGTAACCAGAAGAATGGAGGCCTACTGACATCCCAATGCCCTATGCCTAAAATTACAATCCAAGGAAAGAGATTTTCTTTTGCACAGAAAGTATCAGCACCTCACCTTCTCAAAGGCAAAGCGGACTCCAAATTTCACGAAGATATAAGATGCTAATACAAGAAGGAAGCAGACAAGCAGAACTTTCAGCCACCAAATGAAGTGTCTTGACATTGGTTGCTCAGGCAAAATTTCTGTGTTGTTGTCAGCTGTTGCATGTTGAGCTGGTGTCACCAGCCTCGCACATTCATCGTCCTTTATGTTTTGCTCAGAACGCTCGATTCCATTGCGTGATGCCACAGCTGAAGAGCTTGGCATGCTTACGACCGTCTCACCAGCTCTGTTTACAAGCCAAGAAATATTTTAGGAAATAAAGATACTGATACTGCACACAAAAAAATCTTACTAACATGTGTCATAGATGTAGGGTTAAGGTTGAGATGTGAAGATCCTTGTCTAAATTAGAGTTGCACAGGCCCAACACCCTGTTATTTCCTTAAAACAATAATCCGTTACACAGCTAATTTGCACACATAACTGAACTCACACTGAAATGCACTGGTTTGGGTGGCATGATGTAGTATAACAAACGGTCACTCAATCATGATTTTCAAAGTAGCATGGATGTAACATGCTAGTGTAACTAAGATTCCCAAATTGGATACATCATTAGGTTCTTCTCAAAGCAAAACTTAGTAATGTGACTCATATCTTAGTCAAATTAGGAATGGAGATATGTGCTACAAGGATTCCTAAATGAATCCTAGGCTCAGGAGACAAACACCTGTTATTTCTAAAACCATGATATTTTGCCGCAGGGAACCCAAGCAACGACCCAAAGGAAAATAAACTTAAATAATCTGAAGCCAATATCAGAATGTAACATACTCAAAGTTGCCAGAATTATTCTTGAACCTCAGTCACCTTTCTAAAACCTTGGGTCAACATCCAACCTCGCCCCACATATCAAACTAAAAGCTGCAGATGTATGTTTGTTTGTTAAAACTGCAGACTTACAATACTACAAATTTTCTGTCTAGGAGATGTACATTTTTTAAGGAAACTGAGATTTCCCGAAACTTTCGACAGACAGCCGAGAACGAGGAAAAGGATAACATAAAGCAGGCGTAAGATCGTTAGGTACTAAGAATCTGAAAAGGATCGCTCCTCTTTGCTGTCATTCCTCCTAACGCATGGGTCATGTCGAAATATGCTGGTGCACGGGATTAGGCTAGTAGTAACAGGTAGTAATCCCACGCCCACAGCTCTAATCAACGATTGGTAGGCGGCAGCGTGAAATGATCCCCATCCCGGAGCCACCGCCTAGACAGACAGAGGTGGATTGCAAGCTGCAGGAGCAGAGCAGGTGGGACGGGGGCCAGTCTACCAGAGACAAGAGAGAACCAAAAATCTCTTCCTATTTTATTATCATTTTTCTTCCAACAAACTTGGTACTAACAAAGGTCGATGGGAGTAATAATAACCAAAGAATAATAAAGCTCGGGGCACCACGCGCAAGATCGCCCCATTCCCGTCCGCCTAGAAGGCACGCGGCCTCGTGGTGGTGCTAGCTAGCAAAGTAAATCCGCGATTTGGCGTGCCTAAACCTGTACTGAAGCTTGTAACAGCAAGAGAATAACAGATTCAAAATCTCCTAACTGGAATTTGGCCGCGGCCTAACTACGTACAGTACCACCTAATCCCTGACGCCTAGAGGAGACGAACCATCCGCCGGAATCGCGCGCCCAAAAACAAAAATCCCAGCAGGAAAAATCAATAAAAGCAGCCGAAACCGCGGCGGCTGGAAGAGAGGAGAGGAGAGGTGCGCGGTCGCTACCTGGGTGCCTCCCCGGGCTCAATGTCGAGAGGGAGGACGCGCGCCATGCCGACGGCGGAGATCGATCCAGGGCTTGGCTTCTTCCTCCTCCTCCTCCCCCTTTCCGTGGTTCGTTTCTGGAAGCTCGCGGCGGAGGGGAACAATGAAAGCAGAGAGGGAGAGGGGAAAAGAGAGAGCGCGTACTTGTTGCGAAACAAAAAGCAAAAGGCAAAGAAGATGGGCGGGGCGGGCGGGGGAAAGGACCGGAGTGCCCCGCACTGGCGGCGGGTTGGTTGGCCCACGTGGACGGACGGACGAAACTGCCCCTGCCCTCGGGGAAGCGGAATATTCGCCGGGGTGCGACTCCTGTCTCTGGTGCGGCGGGTCCACCCGGGGAGCCGAGCTGCGGGGGTCCTCGTGCCGTGCCGCTCGTGAAATTGAAGCTCCCCACCACGTGACACGTACCACGCCGTGAGTCGTAACACGCCGATGAATAAGGCTGGTCATAACGGGCAGTAACATACACTAGTATCATGCATATGATACTAATATATGATACTATATTCATAATGCATGCTCAAAAATAGTATCGTCTTATTTATTGTCATGCATGACACATACTAGCGTAATATTTATTATGATACGGTATCTATCTATATGTACTATTACTCTGTCTTCTTTAATTATTTGTCATTTAAGCATATTTACGAGTCCCAAGTACATAATGAATCTGGTCCCACTATGGCTAGCCTAATGAATCTGGTTTTGACTAGTAGCTGGGACTTTTCTTTTGTCTCTAGAAATTCTTTTGCTTCTGGTAGTATCTGGTCCCGTCGTACGTTCGTCACGCCTTGGCTGCGGACTTTGAAGACGAACTATATATGCAAGAATAATAAGGTCGAGGGTTGACAACTGCAACTCGCTTCCGTGTGTTCAAAGGCACCACTAGTATATATCTCATGTCTTGGATAACATACTTTCTAATCTTCTGGTTCGATCGGTCAATAGTTTGCATTTTGCAGCAATACGGCAGATTGTTTTATTGTTTTTCTTCCCAATTGCTAAAGGCCAGTGCTATGTGCCGGTCAGCCCGCCCAATTTTCGGTCGGTCGCTCCCAGCTCGTTGGATGCCCTCTCTCGTGGTCGTCAGATCAAAGCGACACACCCAACTTTGTTGTTTTCTTACACCCCTGTTCATCCCCTGCACGTGGGCGGGTACCTGAACTCTAGCAAAAATTGGTCGCGCCCCTAAGTTGGTCGTCCACCATAACAGTGCCTCCAGCACCGTGATTGCAAGCAATCCCGGTGGCTGGCTGCCGCGACGCCGTCTTGAACCCCTTCGTAGCACGTCGACGGTTGCCGCAACTGTAACGTCGCGGGTTGCCAACACTCGTCTCTGCTGGTTCCAGCATTTAGTGGGCGTGGATGAAGCATCTGGTGGCCACGGGTCCAGCCCGTGGTGGTCATGGATGCAGCATCCGAGAGTCGTCATGGTAGCATCCGGGGACTACGGTTCCAGCAATCCGCCTACCGGTTCCATCACCTCTCGCAGTGCCATCCCCGCGCGGGTGAGAGCATCACCGTGGAGGGTTGTAGCATTTGTCGTCGCCGGTTGTAGCATTTGTCGTCGTTGCCCGCACACTGGTCGTAGCAACATGACGTGTCGATCCCATCACCGTTTTGTGCAAGTTGAAGCACGGACACGCGTCGATTGTAGCACCTCGTCGTGTTGGTTCCAACTCCACATGGCGTGGTAGCAGCAACATCGACACCAGCCAGCAGCAGTCATTGCGTGCAGGCGGTCCCCCGTTGGCTACTGCTCGTGAAGCACCGGTCAGTGCCTCATGACGACTCCAATAGCCCATGCAACAAAAGAATGATGGAAGAGGTCACGATGGAGTAGAGGTTGGAGTGCGTTGGGAGCTCGCCGAAGGAGCGGCGGGAAGCATATCCGTTGTGTGCAAGTTGGTGGGGCTAGACCAAAACCATTGGGGGAGGCGAAACGTAAATGACAAAGAGCTGGGGGGCAAAAGGCTAATTTTCACCTCATCTTGGCCCTTCAAAAAAAATTCTTCAGGTTTTTCTCCAAAGCTGGGGGGGGGGGGGGGGGCACGGCCCCCCTCGGCCCCAACATAGCTCCGCCGTTGTTCCACATTGTGTATAACGTGGTGGACGCGGACGAGGAGCACACGGTGACGCACCCCCTGGAATCAAAGCCACTTGTGGTCTGTTTGGCGATAAGTGCATATTTCATTTAATTGGCAGCGAGATCACAATACAATGTGCTTGTGTATATGTCAGGAGTAAAGAGTTGCACGTTCTCATTTAATTCGAGGTAGTATGTCTGACAAACATAGCAAAGATTTGAACGGGGGCATTGGATGGCAAAGATTTTGGGTACATGCTCATTTAATAAAAACGATCAACATGAAGCACTGTAAACTGTAAAGATAGAAATTGTCTCCTTCACTGATGGCCTATAACAATTTCGTTTGTGTTTATGTCACAAGATACATTTGTTTTGATTGTGACAATTATGTACTTTTCTCATAATTCGTATTTAAATTCTCAGGTTTCTTAGAAGAGAAAAAATTCTGCTATTTTCAGAAAAGAAAAATACTATGATCCTTTTCTAGAATTATTACCATGGTGTTCTTGGTTTATCACTTAAGATAAAAAACAACATGAAATGTGTTGAAAAATCTCTTTATTTTATTTACACAATTTTCTAGGATTTTGCATTGAAAGAAATTTCCTAGGAACTTGGTACAAACTAAATATTAGAGGTATTATACGATCCAAAACGGGCCAGGCCCATTAGGCACCAATCCTTCCTTTTGATATTTTACATGTCGGTTTAGGCTTTATTTCTATTTGCCTTTTCACTGCTAGTATCATTCTTCTTCTATTTTTGGTTTTGTTTTTTGTTTTATTTTATTTTTTTCATTTTCGGTTTTTTCGCACACATATTTTTGCTGTTTTTTTTTCTTTTTGTTGTTCCTCTTGCTTCCTTCTGGTATTTATTTTTTTCTTCTAAATTAATCAACATTTTTTTTTGCAAAAATCAGTATATTTTTTAGATTTATGAAAATAGATTCCAAGAACGTTTATTACTTTAGTGAACAGTTAATTCTTAACTTAAGTTTTGAATTTATGATATTTTTTATAAAATTTACAAAGTTTTTTTTTGTATATTGTTTTCTAAATCAAAACTGACTAAACAAAATAAAAATCAGAAGTTTTTTTTTTGTTTTGAAGAATTCATCCTGTTCCATACAAAGAGACCAGGAAAAAATTGGGAGATGTTAAATTTTTTGCTGGACACAGTGGTTGACACTTTAGATTTATTTTAATCTGCCCTATGTGCTACCTGGACTATCCGCAAAAGTTTTTGAAAAGAAATCAGAGAGAAGTGGCGCTAGCAGCAACACATTACACATGTCTGTCTGTAGTAGTATAGGTTTTTATTAAGCACTGTATATCGGTACATTGGTACCCAAACCCAATCATGTTGTGATCATGTCATTACATACATTTCCCAATCCAATTGCTAGATAGTAAGACATACATACAGAGGCTAATTAAGAGAATACAAAAGCAGAAAGAAAGCATGCATGAGGAAGAAGAAGAAGAAGAAGAAGAAGAAGAAGAAGAAGAAGAAGAAGAAGAAGAAGAAGAGAGGACGGTGGGGCTAAGCTAAGCTATCTAGCTACTAGTACAGATCGATCGAACAGCTTCTTACACTCTATACTAGAACCAAATTCAGTTCAGGTTCCTGATGGACGAGCAGCTAGCCGACGACCCTGCAGTTGGTCCTGATGGTGCCTTGGTTGTCGGTGAGCACGCCGATGGCGCCCATGGCGACCATGGCGCTGGCAAAGTCGGTCTGGAAGGTGCCGGGGCTGGCGGTGTAGCCGAGGACCTGCGCGGCGGTGCTGTTGTCGGCGAGGAGGGCCTGGTCGGAGGCGAGCAGGCCGCGGTTGGCGGCGACGTTGGCGTAGTAGTTGGTGTCGAAGGTGTTGGGCGTGACGGGGTCCATGGCCACGGGCTGGCTGGCGCCGGACTGCGGGCACTGCGTGGTGAGCGTGGCCAGGTAGGCCGGGTCCATGCTGGGGTCCTTGCCGCCGTTGGTCCCGTACGAGTAGAGCCGGCTGCTGAAGGAGCTGCACTGCGCCATACCCACCGTGTGCGCCCCTGCAGAGCAAGTTCATGTCCATTCAGTCAGAAAATCTTTCTCTCTCGGGCCGTCGGTTCAGTACGTGGGCTGAGGTGGTGACTACGTGCGTAAGTACCTGAGAGCGCGACCATCTGGGCCTGGGAGAGGCCCTTGGAGCCGAAGATCTGGTTGAGCTGGTTCACGTTGGCGGTCGGCGGCGGCAGGTTCCCGTTGGTCTCCCCCGCCACCGAGACGTTGCCGTCTCGTCGCCCGGCCGGCACCTGGTACGAGCTGCCTCCGACCTGCACACACATTCACACACATCGTCAGTTAATTACCATCCTACTAAAACTAAAACTGCACGCCATTTTCACGACTCTTAGAAATCATCATCGTTTTCAGAGAAGACGCCATTAGAGCAATCAACGTCTGGTACACGGAGAGGATCAAACAGAGACTGTTTGGGGGTCGGTGGCGGCAGTACACTGTCGTTAGCTTAATCTGTATCCACCATTGTTGCGTGCCAGGATTTGCGAGCACTGGCCGCCAAAAACCACGGGCTAAGGACGGATCGAGACGCGTCACATGGACATGGTTGGTGAGCCGGGCCGGGGCGGGGGACGACGGCTCGGCATCGGCATGGGGGGCTCCATGCCATGGGGGGCTCCATGCCATGCCATCTAAGTGGAGGACGGCTCGGCATCGGCATGGGCCGGGGCGGGGGACGACGGCTCGGAACGGAGACAGAAATCATGGCATGTGCCGGCCACATGGGGCGTGCGACGGATCCACGTAAACTAGTCGGCCCGGCCACCAACGCACCCCGGCGTGCGCCGCTCGATGACCAAGATCCCCTACATAAATAGCATCCCCTCTTTGATTATCGCCGCCAGGCGCACGCAATGCTGGCTGATTGACAGGAACTCCGAACCGCCGGTCATCACCGGCGCTCTGCTCTGCCGGTACATGTCCTTTTCTTTTCAAGGTTGTTCGCCTGATGTGCTGTTTCCAGCTCTCTGAATGCAAGTTCACTGTCACTCACTGTCAGCCACACACTGGCAGTGCAGTGCACTTGATCGTCAAGGAGTTTTTAGCCCGCGAAACAAACGAGTTGGCCACAAATTCTACCAAGTGTTCAGGACTAACGTTTTTTCGTGAAGGATATCTTGTCCGTGATGAGAGTTGAGATTCGACTTGAAACAGGCCCCGTACGTCAGTGAAAGAGCAGCACGAATGCCAATGCTGCAACGGTCGTATCGTATCAGCCCCGAACGACCCACAACACATTAACTGCTCTAAGCAGCTGAAAATCTACAAATACTCCTGCCACTACAGTACAGTGGTTAGCACTGCTCCTACCAGCAGTACCGATACCCCTACCGACCAGCGGATTGTACCGTTGTCTGCGCGTAGTAACTAACTGAAGAAGTAATTAAGGGCCTGCAATCCTGCATCGGGAAAGAGCGGCAGATCGCTTGGGTATCTGAACTTCCTGCGCTGGGATGCAGTCCGCGATCTCCCTTGCATCGAGACCGGAGCAAAGCTCGGGAATGATCGGCATCTGCCACTACGCGCACCCATCTTCTACTTCTACTACTACTACCAGTTAATTTTTTTTAAAAAAAAACGAGTGGCAACAGGCTCAAAGTAAACTTTCTATGCCACGTATTATATCTTTCTCCTGAAAACGGAACACCGCACGCGTGATGGCCACGCGAACAGCCTGGTCTGGCCACGTCCGGCAAGAAGCGAGCTCGGCATCGTTGTGTGCAGGTTGGCAGGCACGTAGGAGTAGTAGTATAGGACTAGGAGAGGATTACTGCTGTTAGTGCGGCCTTCGGGTGGAAAGGAAAGGAGAGGAACAAAAGGCGGTCGGTTCCTTTCAGGCCCCTGGTTGCTTGCTTTTCGAGAAAGATACACAGCAAAGGCAAAAGAGAGGCCCGGGGATCGATCGATCGTGGCATCGTTAAAAAGGCTTGATCGGAGATCGGTCGAGGCCCGCGCCACATGCATGCTTCCATATTCCGACACCACATTCCTCCGGCCCCACCGGCCGGCGATCTGCCGAACGAACTCTCATAGAAGCTCCTGACACACACACACACACACACACACACACACACGGTGACCTCTAGTGAATGGAAGAAGCTGAACGTAACGTACCAGGGCGAGGGCGTCTCTGGCGGCGAAGGCGAGCACGTCGGCGCAGGAGACGACGCCGTAGCAGGCCTGCTCCAGCCGCGTCTTGGCCGCGTCGATCACCTCGAACCCGCGGAGGCTCGAGTTTGGCGGCGCGTCCTTCTCCGCCTGGTTGCCCGGCGTCGAGTCCAGCAGCACCGACCCGTCGCAGCCCTGCATCATGCACCGACACCACACCGCAAACAAACATCAATTATTATCATGAATCACGTCGGCCGCGATGATCGATCGATCGAGTAGGAGTTGGTGATCTATATGATGTCAGGTCCATGAATGAAAGCAACCAAGCATGCACTGTCAAGCATCGCTCCAACCCAACGCGTCACCCTCGAGCGGTTGGGGGTTAGCGTCGAGGCTCTATCCAATTTTGCCAAGAAAGAAGACAAAAAAACAGCGGAAAAGGATGGACTCATATGGCAACGGCCTGTCAGACTGTCACCATTCAGCTCCCGATCGATCCATGCCCGCATCTACCACTTGCTCCTCGCTGTAAATAAAAGGGGAAGAAACTGCCGAAGCAGAGCACGGCGCACGGCAAAAGAGGACATTCAGCGGGCTCCTCCACATGCAAGCCAAGGACACCGATCCCCACGCTGACATCACGCAGCATTGGATCACTCACCGCATCTCTACTTGTCTATCTATCTCTCCTACCTCTGACCTCGATCCCACGCCAAGCAACAAGAGAACTGAGCTCTTGTCCATGGAAGGAAGGGAATCGGAGCTAGCGGAGGTGGAGGTACCGAATTGCGATGGAGTAGTAGCACGTACCCTGACGAAGCAGTCGTGGAAGTGGAGCCGGAGGAGGCCGGCGGCGGTGCCGGGGCTGCCGGACACCCCCTTGCTGACCTCCTGCTGCACGATGATCTCCGCCGCCGGGCACAGCGTGTCGTAGTACCCGACCTGCAGCTGCGCCCGCGCCGTCGCCGCCGCCATCGCCACCACCACCACCAGGGACACCAGCCGGAGCCGCATTCGCGCTCCTCCTCTGGCCGCCGGCGCCTCCATGTATGTATATCCCTGGCCTAGCTCCCTGGATGGCCGGCCAGACAACCAATTCAGGTCTTGCTTCCTTAAGCTGGCGGCAATTAATCCTCGACGCTGGAGCCTGGAGGCCGCAAGAGATATATAGCAGCAGCAGCAGCAACTTTCCGGTGGCGCTATCTAATCCGTGGGATGCCGATGCTATCTTCTTAACTTTGGTTAAGGATGGAGCCGAGGAGAAATCGGTGCGAGTCCAGGTGGGAGCGGAGGCCGGTTTTGTAGGCGGGCGAAGGCGGGTGAGGCGAGGCGAGGGTGGCAGGAGCCATGTGGTGAGAGTGGCGTAGTAGCACAACTAGCTTAGTGGAAGAGAGGGACCCGGGCCCAAACTTTTTGGGCTATCATTGAGGCGATAAAATTACTAACCTTTGATCGATGTGATCCATGGCAGAAAGACGCGTTCATCGGTGAAATGCTTGTTCTTTCTTACTACCTTTTCAGTTTTGATCTGAGGCAGATTGATTTACTGGGGACGGATCGGTCGACAGACGGGCAATTCGATCGGACAGTGTCAGTGTGATTGCAGTGGTGAGCAGTGTGGCGATGTGGCGAGACCGAGCATGTGACACAAGAGGGCACGTTGCGCCAAGCAGGCGCCGCAGATGATTAGTCGATCAATGGTCTCTTCTTCTTTATGTGGGTTGGAACTTTCCTCTCTGCTCTATCACGCTCTGAGAGCCACCCATGCTCCAGCAGTTTCTGTTCCGCCACATCAGAATCTGATGCCAAAAACGGGATATGGACGGACGGACAGGGTTCACGGAGTCATCTTTGCTTGGGGCCTATGCAATTTGTGTGTCCCCTACAACGAACATTCGGTGGTAACTTAATGTGATCCAGTACAGTCTTACGGTTATCTACCGATTTGTGTCCTCGGTCCGATGTACCGTGTCCTAGACTGAGTTAGCTATAGTAGTTGGGTGTGAAATTAAGAGTGAGTTGGCTTTGCTTCAGTTTGCAGCGCACTCCAACCCCACCCTGCATCTACTTGAGTCAAGTGCTGGTGATGTGCCATCACCATGATCGTCTCTTGATTAGTTGCATCCGGTACGCTGTCAGCTCGCTAACGCGGAATCGCCGACCCATCGGGTTTGCCAGCTCGGCGACGCGGGATACACGGCCACCCAACATGCACGCTCCATGGCTTAATTGATTGATTGCTGCCTTGATTTTGACTCCTGCCTGCTTCTGCTGCTTCACAAAACTAATCCCCTCCTTTTTCTTCTTCTTCTTCTGAACTCGCATGATTAAAGCAGCAGATCTCCGCCAGTATTTAACAGTGCGTCAGTACGGTTAGCTCAGGCAAATCAACAACTGGGCCCCGGATTCGACTGCCTTCCTCGTTAAGGAGTGTGCTGCAAACATTTTATCCAAAGAAATGAAGAACGGAAAAGGCAGGTCCCTGCAGTTTCTAGGTAAAGTTACGGATGATTAGTTAACACCTGGAAGGTAAAAAGGCTGAGGGCAACATGAATCTGTCAGTGCAGCCTTTTTGTGTCCGCGCCGACCCAAACGGTCGGCGGCGGACGAAATGGGTCGCCCCATTGGAGTTGCTCTTAGTTAACACCTGGAAGGTAAAAAGGCTGGGGGCAACATGAACCCGCCAGTGGAGGAGCTAGCTGGGGACACCGACCGCTGAATGTATGTTCGATTAGCCAAGCCAAGAAGACAGTGTAAGCTCAGTTCAGCAATTATTAGGAATGTAGGCTGGGTTTCATTCAGAAGATGGAAGAAACAGAATCCTCATTTCTTAACTGCATGCCTGCCTGGTCTACAGACTGATGGATTGATTAATTACAGGTGTGGTGCTGCCTGCCTGCACATGCAGGTCGTGTTTGGTGGTGGAAGCTGCGTGCAAGCCGTGCTAACAAGGACCTGGCCCCTATTTATAGCTAATATCAACCGATCAATCCGCCATGGACTGCTGTCGGTTTGACCGCAATCGGAGGACCCCCATGTTCTTTTCCTAACAACCAGTTTGCAATTGTGCATACAGCTAGCTGTTGGAAGCCGCTCTGTCTTTTACCATGTGCGGGCAGTTGTTAGCGTAGGTTATTACGTTAATGTTCAGTGCTAAATGTGTTGAGTGCTGAACTCTTTTACCATGGTGGCTCTAAATGTTCAGTGAACTCTAGAGCAACGTAGATCGTTGGATCAAAGTGATTTCATGGATGAGATGAATTGGATCCGCCTAATTGGTGCTTTTTTTTTATATCTGTGAGTGGATTCACTGAATCATGATATATGGACCAGCCACCATAAAGAAAGAAGACATCATGGACTTGCTTAGTGAGGACTGAAGAGGCGACTACAACATGCAACGAGTCTCCTCCTGGCAATAAGAAACGAAGAAATGCTAGCCTCATGAGTGGATAGTTGATAATCTTTCCTGAAAAAAAAGCGAGAATTGGCTCCATCCACCTAGCAGCTTCTTACCTAGCCCTGTCTTGTGCTCATCCCTACTTTGCCGGCTCCGTTACAAAGCTTGATTGATTGATTGCTTTTCTTTCATCGTGGCCATTTCCATTTTGCAGCTTTAATCAAGGAGAAAAACTCGAACTAGAATTGTTCTTACCAACTTGCTTGTCCGGTTCAGCAAACACTGAAGCTGATGAATCTTTTTCAGGGCTGTTGTTAGGTTTCTTCTTCTTTTTTGATTAAGGACGGAAGCTCAAACTAGAATTGTTGTTACCAACTTGCTTGTCCGGTTCAGTAAACACTAATTAAACCTGCTGAATCTTTGCCTGGTTGTTAGGTCTCTTCTTCTTTTTTAATCAGGGTAAGCACATGTTCTTAGGTAGGCTCTCAGGGTTGCTCGACACATGACAAAAGCACGTCTACAGCGTGGCCGATCCATGCGTCACCCATCACCCGAATAACTAAAGCAGGCATACGCTTTGCCAAAAGCTCGCAGCACAGTTTTTGGAAGCTCTTTCCTATCAAGAGAGAAAGGAAGATCTTGCACACCACACATCTCTCACGCGCAACGCAATGTGCGTGTCCGAAACTCAATCAATGTATAACTCCACTGCATTTGCAAAGCCGGCCAAAAAGATACTCCAGATTATGAGTGACGTGTAGTGAAACAAGTGTTTGTCAGTTTACGACCCTGCAGTTGGTGCGTATCTGGCCGTCGCCGCCGGTGAGCACCCGGATGCCGCCCATCCTCACCATGGCGTCGCCGAACCGGGTCACGAACAGGTAGACGTTGCCGGCGTTCTGCGCCACGAGCGCGGCCGTGGCGTTGTCGGACGTGAGCGTCTGGTCGGAGGCGAGGACGCCCTGGTTGGCCAGCAGGGCGCGGAAGTAGCCCGTGTCGAACGTGTTGGGGCTGCCGGCGTCCATGGGCACCGCGTTCGGGCTCCCCGGCGGGCACTGCCGCGCCAGCTCCGCCGCCTTGGCCGCGTCCATTGCCGGGTCCTGGCCCGTGCCCGTGGTGGCGTTGTACCCGTGCAGCCGCGCGCTGAAGGAGCTGCAGTGCGTCACGCCGACCGTGTGCGCGCCTGAACGTATTCAAATGAGAAATGCAGAGAGGGAAAAAAAATGCCACGGGCCGCCCGAAGCTGTCGATGTAAGTTGGGCTGTGGGTGTTTGGGTGGGCTAGGTACCTGAAAGCGTGACCATGTCCTCTTGGGAAAGCCCATTCTTTGCAAAGGCTTCAGTGAGGTGAGCCACGTTCGCCGTGGGCGGGGGCAAGCTCGCCTGCGCGTCGGACGCCGCCGACACGTTGCCGTCCCTCCGCCCGGCCGGGACGCCGTACGGGCTACCGCCGGCCTGCCATTGACGGTGTGTAAGCAAGAGCTGAACAAAGCAGTGTCCTCATAGGCTCCTAGCAATATGAGCCTTGTCGCCGTACGTACCAGGACGACGCTGTCACGGGCGGCGAAGGCGAGTATGTCGGCGCAGGAGACGGTCCCGGCGCAAGCGGCCTCCAGGCGCTTCTTGGCGGCGTCGATGACCTCGAACCCCCTGAGGCTCTTGTTGGGCGAGGCGTCCTTCTCCGCCGTGCTGTTGGCCGTCGAGTCCAGCAGCACCGACGCGTCGCAGCCCTGACACGAACCACAGTCAACCGCGCATCAATACATCGCTGTCATTTTCAATGGAGCTGGAGCGCACGCCTGCATATCGCAACCTGCATTTCATACTGGCTAGTAGTGCAAACCTTGACGAAGCAGTCGTGGAAGTGGAGGCGGACGAGGCCGGCGGCGAAGCCAGGGTAGGCGCTGACGGCCCGGCCGACCTCGTCCCTGACGATGACCTCCGCCTGGGGGCACGAGTGCGCGTAGAACCCTACCTGGAGCTGCGCCTGCGCTCGCGCCTCACCGGCCAGTAGCCACATTGCGACAACCGCGGCGCCAACCACCACGACCAACGCCATGAGACCACTGTCAAATGTCGATTGGGTAGCTACTAGGTAGGAGAGCCGAGACCGCTGCGTCAAAATCTGCACGGCGAGGTGAAATTTATAGGGACAGATGGTGCCAAGGAGTGTGCCAGTTACTCTGGTCAGCAAAGGGGCAGGCAGCTCGGCAGTGTAGTGCTAGGCATGTGGAGGCTGGCTAGAAACACGGCCAAGATTTTGGGGCATGGCATTGGGATTAGCCTGTAGTGGGTGCAGCCGTACGCGCAAGTAGCCGGCAAATCAGGGGCGTCGTGTGTTTTCTTCTTCCGCTCCACTGCGGTTTCCAAGGGCCAAACTGGCTAATCTTTACGAATTAGTACAAACTGGAGCTTGCTTGTGGGTCGGTCAAGGCATCAGTCTGGTTGCCCGCTGTGATCGATGGGGACGGAGCCAAAGTGCCCAACATATCGTGCTCTTCTTTTTTTTTTTTTGACGAAAAGCTGTCAGCGCAGCATTTCATTGAATATATATAAAGAGAGAGAGAGGAAATTTGGTACAGAGCATACACCTAAATCCCCAGCAAGGGATAAAAGATGATGATGACAGCTCTCGTCTTGGTTGTGGTGATCGAGGTGGTTTTTGCAGGGCATGTCATGGTAGTAGATTTGGTACAAATGCAGTACTATTACCTCCATCCCAAATTAATCGATATAGATTTGTCTACATACGGATCCATGTATCTAGAGAGCACATGGCAAAACGGCATGCAATGTTTATATTTTTCGACAAAATGCAATGTTTATATGGGCTTCCAAATTACAGTGGGGTTGCATTGTACGGTGGCGAAAACGGCGCAAGACTAATTGCACGTACGGTGGTGCATTGTACCCATGTGATGGTTGCCTTGAAGACTGAGGTCAGGTATGACATATGTGCGTTTGTGATACACGGCGAGGGAATGATAATCAATAATGTCAGCGCATGTTTTGGGGCAAAAAACGGCTCCATGGGCGCGGCGGCCATGTGAAGGGCATGTACAATGGTTGATAAGGTAGTCTTATCTTAAGTCTTGCATGTAATTTAGATATGACAAAAAAAAAGAGTCTACAATGGGTCATCTCTTAGCCTTATCTTCAATAACTAGTCATTCCTAAAAATGTGGTGAGACATATTGTGCTAAGAGATCATCTCTTGTCTTCTCTTAAATAAGAGAAGACAAGCCTTTTCTTATGAGTTCTCTCTCCTCCACATCATCATTTATCCTACATGGCACTCTTAAGATAGCACCATTGTACATGCCCTGAGGGCGCGCGCGACAATAGTCCACTGACAGAGATATGTTTTGTCCGGGATGGCAGCAAATATAGTAATGGTGCGACGTACACTAACCACCTAATTCGATTGAGTGAAGTCTAATTTAAACCTTAAGATTGTAGAGGTAGTTGTAAACGAACCCTCACGTCTAAATCCCTGAAGTTTGTACCCTATACTCTTTGATCCCGGTCGTTTTTAACCTTGATGCCTTTTTAGGAGGGGATTGGATGACGTGACACGGAGACGCTGGGATTGTTGACTGAACTTGGATTTCAGAACACACGTGCATGCATGGTTTATATTTGCATGGATCGATAGATGGTTAGATGGACGTGAGCAACGAGTTGGCTGCCGAAAAGCCGCGGAACAAGTTGCTCCCGTACGGCCAGTGCTAGTGGACGAGCGCACCCCACGCGTAGTCTCGTCGTATTGCTCCACGCCCGGCCGGCGTCCCATGCCAGCGATGCTCGGCCGAGTCGGAGCAAGAAGAGCAGCGGCACCTCCATGTAAGAGAGGAGGAAGAGCACGTGGACGAGCCATGCCACGCACAGGAGGCGTTGTTCAAGGCTTGTTCCGCTTAGACATGTTATAGCGGAGGCGGACAGCAGCGGAGGCGTACCACGCAGAAGCTGTGCTCGACGCCGGCAAAGGCGGAAGCTGTGCTTTGTACTACAACTAGAAGGTGTTCTTCTCTGCAGCGGCCCGAGGCGGCCCACCACGAGCATGCACGCAGCCTTGTCCTCGCTCTAATCGCGCACTAGCTTGTCCCGAGTTGCACTGCAGCGCTCCACGCTCCGTGCATTTCTCGTGGCGGTGGCGACCGGCTGTCCATGCCGATACACTATTGCGGCAGTCTAAGAGCCAGGTCTCCCTTCTGAATCCTACGCTGCCAAAAAATTTCACAGAAAACTTGATATTTACTTCTCCTGCTGACATGTGGGTCTCACCCTCATCCCTGCCAATTCTGTTTGGATACGTCCTCAAGGTTAAAATCGACCGGGATAAAATAGTACAGGGTATATATTTCAGGGATTTGGACGTGAGGGTTCGTTTCCAACAACCTCTACAACTTCAAGGTTTAAATCAGACTTCACTCTAATTCGATTATCAAACTGCAAGTGATGTTACCGTCAGTGGACTGAGAGTCAGGGCAGGGCTCCAGGTTTTGGTAGCACGCGCGTCCGGGTGACCACTTGTCAGGATCTCTGAACACTGACTGCTGCAAAGTGTCGATTTCTTCAGTTAACGGAGTACAGCTTCGCCATGCCGAAATCAAGCTCGGCCATTGATCTTCCATCCAACCGTCCACACTGCTTCGACGTTGATTCCAGATCCGACGGTCTTCGCCATCCCATGGGTTGCTGTTTGAACTCCGACAAAGGTGCACTGCTTACTTTACGCCTTTTGCTGATTCTGCAGGTAGAAACCATATCTCTTGTATTGGGTAAAACCCTACCTGCCGTGTTCCGGCTGGCCCCCTTTATGTGCACCTGAGAGTGGCTAAGAGCATCTCCAGCCGTTGGCCCCTTAGGAGGGGCTAAAAATCGCTCCCTGGAGGCGCACCGGCGCGAACCCGCGCACTGGGGGCGTGATGCCACCCAGTCGCGGCGTCCACGTTATTTTGAAAATTTTAAACACGGCATAAACACGGCGCAAATTCATTGCAAACTTCGGCGAGTTCGTTCAAACTTAAACATATTTTACAAAAAAAGAAAAAACTACTAGGGGCCGCCACTCGCCGTCTCCATCGCCGCTCCTCGCCGTCTGCCTCGCCGCTCCCCGCCGCCCGCCGCCCGCCCTCGCAGTTCTACATGCCGAGGAGGCTGTAGAACAGCGTGTAGGCGCCGCCGCCGCCGCCGTCGTCATCGGCGGCGGCGGCGGCGTCGCCGCCTCTGCTGCCGCCGTCCCTGCTGCATCCCTCCCCCGGTTGGCGCGGCGGGTTGGACGGTCCGGGGGCGCCCTCGTCGTCGTCGCTGTCGAGGATGACGACGCCGTGCTCGTCCTCGCGCCCGTGCTTGCGGGCTTCGATATCCTTCAGGGCCCGGCGCTGCCGGACCATCTCGTCGCGGAGGTAGTCGTCCCGCGCCCACTGCAGGGCGTCCTCATCGGAGAAGCCGCGCGCGGGCTATCTCCTCGTATTCCGCGGGGAGGCTGGGCTCCGGCTTGGGCTCGACGAGGACGAAGCGGCCGGATGAGGGGGGGGGGGTGGAGTCGCCGATGCGGACGCCGGAGCTGCGGGTGCGCACGCTGACCGGCGTGTCCTGGGGCTCCGGCTTGACAGGGCGGAGGCAGGGAGAGCCCGACGAGCGACCGGACGAGGAGGAGGACGCGCTGGGCCGCTCCATACGCCTGGGCGTCCAGGAGCTCCCACGGTGGCGTGAGAAGGTCGGGGGAGCGGGGTACTCGAGGTGTGGCGTGTTGCCGCCCTCGATGTACTCGAGGACGACCTCCAACGTGCGGCCGGGTATGCCCTACCACCGGCGCCGGCCCTCGGAGTTGAGCCTGCCGGAGGGCACGACGCCGTTCGTCGCCCCGAGCTGCTCGGCGTGTCGGCGGCGGAAATAGGGCTCCAGAGCGGGCTGTCAGGGGTGTACCACGGGCCTTCTCTTGCCGCTCGCGGCAGGGACGCGCGAATGCGTGCGATCTCCGCAGGCCGTGCCGCCCCGGTGGGTGGTGGTGGCACCGGCACGCCGCCGGCGCTGATCCTCCACGACCCGGGCACCCGCATGTCCGGCGGGGCCGGGTACTCGGCCTCGAAGAGGAGGTGAGCCTCGTCCTCGTGCAGATGGCGGCGCCCGAAACCATTCGCCGCCGCGCCGTCGCCTGAGAAGCGCTCGGCCATCCTTCTGAGCTGGAGACGGCGAGAGGAGGAAGAGGGAGAAGTGGGCGCGTCGGCGGTGTAGTGTGTGTGCGTATCTCCGGTGCGCTGGTTCTCGGCTTATATAGGCGGAAGCGCCGCGTGGTAGGCTTGGCCGGCGCGTTACGCGTGGCGGGAGGCGTGGCGGCCGAGGGGACGCGCGTCGCCCGGACTTCACTGCGCCGCCCGTGAGGCATCAATGGAGGCTGACCGGTGCGGCAGCGCGCGCAACTTTGGCATTGATTCGCCGCGGGGAACGAGGCGATGAGGACGACGAAGCGCCGAGAAGGGAGTCGAGTCGCTGACGCGGCTGGCCCGCGGCGCTTTCACGCCATAAAAGATTCGCCCGGCGCCCCCGAGCGACCCCAGCGCGCTGGGTTCGGGTTGGGTCCGCCGGCGCCAATTTAGGCCTGAGCCGGCGAAAAATGGGCCCCTGGGGCGCGACTGGGCCGATTTTTTAGCGCCGGCGGTCGAAAAATCGCCTGGGGGGCCTTGTTGGGGGCGTGGCTGGAGATGCTCTAAGAACCCTAGAAACTTCATGTCAAATCAGCTACTCCTGTCAAAAATCCATTTATGTTCTTTACTAATCCCTCCGTTCACTTTTCTAAGACCTTTAGACATTTAAGACAACACCTAGAACAGTTCAATTTTAGCAGTCTTAAACGACTTACAAAAGTGAATAAAGGGAGTAGTTCAGTTAACTCTGAACCTTAAACCACTACTACGAGAACCCACCGCGCGGTGCACGCAAGAACGGCGCATTTGGCGAGTAGCACAACACGCCCACGAAATTCAGGGATAGGGTTAGTGGGAGGAGGTCACGTATGTCTGTAAATTCAGTTCATGGGCAAATCGCCCGTATCTGTATTCTTGTCATTGGCACAGACAAACGGAAATTTCACAAGTCATCCGGGAGTTGCAAGACAGTACACGGATCAGATCGGCACTTGAGCTACCTACCAGTAGACCAGAAAAAGGGTAGTGGGTTTTGGACTGTGCATGGACGATTTCTGCCCCTACATATACATTGCAATTTTTATATGTGGACCTTTCGTGCCGCTAGAACTTGATCAGAGCCCAGACCACGGCAACGAAGATCACACCTGCGATGACCGTCATGAGGATGCCCGTGCAGGACCCACTTTTACGCATCCGCGTGTTGAGAGACTTGAGCTTCTTCTGCGCGCGCTGCACACAGACATGACACAACGACGTGCACGTTAGCTTTCAATCATATGATCTGTATTCATATTGATCTTAATTTGTGGAAGGAATGAAATACCTGCAGCTGGGTGCTCGTGTCCTCGACCCTCTCGTCCAGATCATCCTGCAGCAGCGTTCATGTATGAAGGTTTCAGAAATAAGCACTTGTACTTAATAAAGGACAAAGTGACTCCGGAATTCCAGGAACCAAGACTGATATAGCTGACAAGAAGACCATGCTTACAATTAGCCTGACGTGCAGGTCCAGCTCCTCGTTGATCGCCAGCGCTATGTGCTTCGTGCTGACAATGGTCTCCTCCAGCCTGTCCAGACACTCATCTTGCTCTGCATATCATCACTCATGGTTTCAGTTCACGATAAAGTTTGCTCAGTTGAGTATATACGCAGCATCGCAAAAACATATGTTGATGCACAGTAACTAACGAAGCGTACCTTTCATAATGTTCCTCTGCAGCTGGACAATCTCCTGGTTCTCCATGTTGGCCGTGCTCTTTATGTCCACCACCGTGCACCTGTGGTCGCTCGGTCCGAGCAGCTCGTTCCTGAAGGTTCAGAAAGTCGGAACGCGACAGGTTGTTTCAGCGTCAGTCAGGCAGGTTTTCGGGCGTCAGAAATTGCTTTCAGAAAAGAGTTCAGACTGGTCGTTGAAACTTGGCACACAGATTGTTTCAGCGTCAGTCAAACATGTTCAGAATTCAGAAATTTAATCAGTTCACCTGTTGGACGAGTGCTTCTTCATGGTGAACGGCGCAGCCACCTCCTTCACCTTCAGCTCCAGAGCGTCGAACTTCTCCGCCAGTTTGCGCATCTCCTTCACGTTCCTGCAATGCAAATCGATTAGTGTTATCTACCAATTGTACCGAGTTATTTCTGTGTATTTTTATTAGGATTCTTTATAGTACGAGTAGTAGTAATATGCGTAGATGTGGTGCCTGTTGGGGAGTCGGTCGAGGTCCTCCCTCATGAGGCTCAGCCGGGTCTCGAGGATGGCCACCTTCCGCCGGATCTCCCCGGTCCGGCGCTTCAGCTCCAGCGGCAGCGACGCCGGGACGGACCCCCTCTCGGCGATGTTCCCCATCACCTCCTCCACCAGCCGCTCGGCCTCCTGGAACCGCTTCGTCCATTGCTCCAATGGCGACGGCGCCGGCGACGGCGCAAACCCTGAGGAGAGCAACACGCAGCCACACGATCGACACAGAGTTAGCACGCATTGGCTGCTGAGCAAGATCGGAACCGCGAATCACGGGAAGCAAGACGAACTCGGCTGGTTGGTTACCCTTGGGCTGGAAGGTCGCCATCGGGAGAACCGGATGCGGCCGGTTGACGTTGGACATTGATGTGCTCCTTCGTTCTTGCAAAACTGCCTATTCCTGATGATAGATAGAAGGAGAATCAGCTAATTAACTGGAAAATTCCTGCTGTCTCTTGTTCCTTGGGTTTATGCGGTGCGGCTTGGGGTATATGATCGATCGCCTTTTCCGTTTGGCGTCCGATAAGGAGTCCAGTCGAGAGTCGACAGGGAGAAAGGACGACCACTACGACTTAGATTCAGGTTTGTTTTTTGCCTTTTTTTTTTGAGGGGCGATTCAGGTTTGCTGTTCCGGTCCTCGGTTTCGATTCGACTGGACCCTCCGAGGAGACTACGCATGGGCTTGGGCCTCCATGTCTTTTTTTACTAGCCCAACACGCTAGGAAATGTCTTGTCCACCCGACACCCGTTGGGGGGAGCAACTAGGTGGCCAGCGCTCCTTAGGGAGCCTCCCAACGATCACTTGGGGGTGGGCTGAGAGTGCGCCACAGCCGCAGCCACGTGTCGCGCTCTGGACGCTCCCTTCGGATTTTGTTTTTTATTTTTCCGCACGTGTTTTCGGCTTTTTAGATGGTTTTTTCCGGTTTTCTTTGACTTTTCGGGTTTTCACTGGTCTTTTCTACCTTTTTGACAAAAAAATTGAAAAATAATGTGCAAAAAAACATGTTTTTCTTTATTTTTTTCCTTTTGTGAGAGGCATGGTTTTGCTTCCGCCGGAGGCATGGTTGTGCCTCTCGGAAACGAAAAAAAATGCATTTTCTTTTTTTCTTCTGCGAGAAGCACGGTCGTGCCTCTCAGAAACGGCTTCCGGAGAGGGGAAAAAACGTGCTCCCGCTTCGCGTCCGGTTTTTTCGTGAAAAAGAAGTTCACCAAAATCTATTAACATGAGATCTAGTTTTGAAGATCTCGGCGCGAGGAATCCAACGGTGAAAACAGTTTGAGATTTGGACACATGGTTTTAGAGATAAAATATTTTGAATAAATAGACCTACGAAAAAAGTGAAAACTCTTAGGTCCTTGTCGCAACATGCAGTGCACCACTTGTCGCAGCCTGGGGAGATTGGAATGATCTTTGGAAGAAGTACTCCTCAGTTAGTGATTTCACCTCTTGGACGGTTACGTATGTCACCGATCTGTGCACAACATGATCGCGTCCCAAGCTCGCTAGCATGCTCATCCTCCGACGTGATTCTGTCCACCTTGTCCTGCACCACACTCACGCGGACGGGAGGGGTCCGGTTGATGCTAGATACCTACGGGGTGGCGAGTGTGTCAAGCCCGACGACATGCTGGAGATGCCTTGTCATATTGTTTGGATTGATCAACGACTTGATGTGGTTTCAACGCATCGTGTACCGCATCATGCAAAGATCTTATGCGACCTGCTGAGGTGGTGCAAGTGAAAGCCCCACTTGATCTTGGTGGGACGACGATGGCGCCTATGAGATCAGGCCCCCTAAAATCCTTGGGTGTTCCCCACCTGGTCAGAGTTGGCTACCATGGGGGACCAAAGCTTAGAGGTAAGAGATAAGGGGGCCTAAGCGAGTACGAGATCTACACATTTTGATAAGGGGGCAAAGCCCCTTCCCGCTGCAAAACTCGAACTCAACTCCTATTTTGGTCATTTCTGGCGAAACCCTAGATCGTCGCCTCCTCCTTCGGCTGATTCCTTTGGTTGGTGGAGAGGGAAGGTTGTAGGAGACACCAGATCTTTCGCACGAGATGTTGAGGTAATTCAAGGTGCCAGTAAAAGCCTCTTTCCTTGCCTCTTACAGTCAGTAGGGAAATAACAGAAAACCCTTGGCGTGGCTGTGTCCGTGTGAAAACCTTTAGTTAACCTTAGTGATAACCAACATGGGAAACTACGATAGTGACATTGTGGTATAAAGTCTACCTAGAGTAGAACATATCCTGTACCTGGACCCTCCCACTTATGAACATGGAGAGTGGTATAGAGATACAACAAAGAGCTACGCTCTGCTCTTATTACGATGATCATATTAGTAGTTATGACTTTAAACCCCTTCGAGAACAACTTACTCCTGAGCGTCATTCTTACCTAACTTGGTACTCTTTTTATTCCAGTTTTCACCTTTCCATTTGTAGTTGAGATAAACTACCTTTTATTCTATTTTCCTAGCAACTTATAGCCTAGACTATTTTCAAACTGTGGTTTAGGTCTGTACGGAACTTTGTCGATGACAACGTGGTTGCGGCTCTAGTAGTGTCTTTCTTTTCGCTCCATATGCACTAGTGCAGAAAAACCTAGCTATGGCATGAAAAAACGGCCTTGTTGGTGTCGACACGCGACACCACCAGTATGACATCATTGTTAAAAAAATACTGGTGACGTTGGAGCCCACATCAGCACTAATTCACATACCGATGGCGGGCCACATGGCCAACGCCAGCAGTAAGTGTATTACCAATTTCGTGCCTTGTTTGCCAACCAGCAAATTGATTTTTCACTAATAAAAAAATCATATTCTACTTCACCAACTAAATAATTCGTCTTCACAAAAGTTACTACCTAGTTAAAGAACTACATATTTCAACCGATACTCATCAACTTAACAAGTTCAACTTCACAAAAGTTAATAGCTAGTTAAAGAAGTACACAATTCAACAAACAAACAAAATAGTCTAACTCTTGATCAAGGATTAACTTTAGCTGACGAATCTTGTGTCTGTTGTTCTCTCCATCTTTTCTGAAATGATCTATCTCCATCTTGAGGTTATTTCTCTCGGTCCTAATGAGTTTTCTCTCATTATTCATCTTATCCCTCTCCTCGATCAGCTGACCTCTCTCGTCCCTCATCATATTAGTTTTGGAGAAGAGCTCAGCCTTCTCGTTCTGCAGCTGACCCTTCTCCGCCTTCAGCGAGGCATTCACCTCTTGTTGGGTATTGAGATATTGACGAGCCTTTAAACGATCGTCGTTGAGCATCTCCACATCATATACCTCCTTCCGGTTGCCTCCAGAATTGGCCATTACCTGATGCACTTTAACTTGTTAGACAAATAAACAATGTTGTGTTAGGTTGCAAAGTATTTTTAAAGTATGTCAAGAATACTATAGTACTTTGAGGTGTATGGCTCTAGGACCAATTGAACTACAACAACATATGACCATTGAACTGTGCATGACAACAGAAGCCTACAATATGACATTTGACAGTTGAACTATATGTTGGGGAACGTTGCATGGAAAACAAAAAAAAAATCTACGCACACGCAAGATCTATCCATGGAGATGTATAGCTACGAGAGGAGAGAGTGTGTCTACGTACCCTTGTAGACTGTTAAGCGGAAGCGTTTATCAACATGGTTGATGTAGTGGTACACCTTCATGATCCATTTCGATCAAGCACTGAACGAATGACACCTCCACGTTCAGCACACGTGCAACTCGATGACGTCCTCGCCTTCTTGATCCAGCAAGAGGGGCTAAGTAGTAGATGAGTTCTGGCAGCACGACGACGTGGTGACGGTGGTGGTGAAACTATTTCCACAGAGCTTCGTTAAGCTCAACGAATTTGGACGGAGGTGGAAATAGAGGGAGAGGGGGCCCGCACATGGCTTGGGGATTCGTGGTGTGTGGTGCCCCTCCCCTCCTCACATATATATAGCTGGAGGGGGAGGGGAGGTAACCCTAGGCGCACCCCAAGGGGGCCGGCGGTCACCCTGGACACCTGCCTAGGCGCCCCCTTTCCTTCCTTAGGGGGGAGGAGAAGGTAGGGGGGCTGCCCTACCTTAGGCGCCCCCTTTCCTTCCCTAGGGCCAGCGGCCAAGAGGTGGGCGCGCCAACCCCCTGTGGGCTGGTGTGCTTCCCTCTCCTTAGCCCGTTAAGCCCAATAACTCCCCATGGCCTCCCGGAACCCCTCCCGGCACTCCGATGGTAATTCGGTGCATTCCGAAACCTTTCTGAAACCCGAATACCTTCATCCTATATACCAATCTTTACCTCCAGACCATTCCATAATCTCATCCAGGACCCCAAACAACATTCAGTCACCAACTCACATAACTCATATAGTACTATATCATGAACGGACGTTAAGCGTGCGGACCCTACGGGTTCGAGAATGAAGTAGACACGATCGAGACGATTCTCCGGTCAATAACCAATAGCGGGACCTGGATGCCCATATTGGTTCCCACATATTCTTCGATGATCTTTATCGATCGAACCTTTATGACAACATACATGGTTCCCTTTATCCATCGGTATGTTACTTTCCCGAGATTCGATCGCCAGTATCTCCATACCTAGTTCAATCTCGTTACCAGCAAATCTCTTTACTCGTTCCGTTATACATCATATTGTAACTAACTCCTTAGTCACTTTTCTTGCAAGCTTCTTGTAATGTTGTATTACCGAGAGGGCCCAGAGATACCTCTCCGTCATACGGAGTGACAAATCCCAATCTCGATTCACGCGAACTCAACAGACACCTTCGGAGATACCTATAGAGCACCTTTATCACTACTAGGGAAAACCTTATACACAGAGGTATAGCAGTAGCATTGGTCAAAACTAGACGCTGCTGCTACTTAGTAGTAGCGCTTGTCGCAAAAGCACGCTACAACTATAGTTTCAGCAGTAGCGCGTCTCCACAGAAAAGCGCTACTACTATAATTCCCACACTGTTGCCGGTAGGCTAGAAATAGTAGTAGCAGTTCTTCCTAAAGCACGCTACTGCTAAATACTTTGTAGCAGCGCATTTCCGGTGTAGAGCGCTACTGCTATGAAAAAGAAAATAAATAGAAAAATAAGTAGAAAAGTAAATGAAAATCAAAGAAATAGAAAAAGGAGAAATGAAAAAAAGAAAATGTAAATAAAAACAAAATAAAAATAAAAATAAAAGATAAAGGCATAGCATTAGTGCGTTTTGGCAGAACGTGCTATAGCTAACTTAGCTATAGCGCATTTTGCTAAAACGTGCTACTGCTATTTTGATTTAACCCCGGCCGCGCGAGCTCCAAATTTTGCTAAGTCCTTTCCCCCTATCCCCTATCCCCCAACTCCTCCATCGCCGCTGTCGATCGCCCTGCCGCCCTCGACCTCACCGCCGCCGCCCGAGGCCGTCGTCGACCTCACAGCCGCTGCCCGAGGCGCTCACCGCTGCCGCCCTTGACCTCACTGCCGCCGCCCAAGCCCACCCTCGACCTCGCCGCCACCGCCCGAGCCCGCCCAGGACCTCTGCCGCCCGAGCCCGAGCCTGCCCTCGCCGCCGACTGCAAGTCTCTCCCTCTCCTCTCTCCTACCCTCCTCTCTCTCTCTGCTAGGGCACAATTCATATGTTGTTGCTGCGCTGATGTTAATATGAACCCTAGATTTGTTTAGGATAGTAGACATTTTTTTAGCATTTAGGAAAAATGATTAGCAATTTTTTTTAGGAAATTAGGTAGGGCAAATTTTTATGAAAATGGCTAAACAGTAATTCCATCTAGGTTAATTAACTTAGGTGAATTTAGTTATGAACCCTAGGAATTAGTAGTTGTGGTACTAGTAGATGTTAATGAGATTAACTTAGGTTAATTAGGTTAGGGCAGTAGAGCAGCAGCATATAACAGGACCCTAGGAATTAACTTAGGTTAATTAGGTTAGGGCAGTAGTGGTACTAGTAGATGTTAATTAGATGTTTTTAGTTAGGGAAGTAGGGTTTTATGAGGTTAATTAGGTGAAGTTAAATGAATGACCTAAATGAGTGAAATTAGTAGTTAACTGGATTTTTAGGACAAATTTGTATATGCTTAAGTACTTAACTAGATATTATTTTTTGGACAAACTTGTATATGCTTAAGTAGTTAACTAAATATATTATAGGGTTGTATATATAGTTGCTTAAGTACTTATATAGTTGTTCTGCACCCAATGTATGCTCAAGTAGTTGTATAATTCCTAGGGTTCATCAATGAGTGCTTAAGTAGTATCAATGAGTGCTTAAGTAGTTGTAGATGCTTAAGTAGCTAGCTAGGGTTCATCTAATTAGTTAGTACTTGTAGATGCTTAAGTACTAGGGCAGTAGGATATACTTTGAATTGAGTTCTAGGGTTCATAATTTGAAATTTGTGTAGGTTTTCTTGAAGTGTGAAACATTGAAGTGGTCATGATATATGAAAATTCCTCGATTGTGCCCAAGTGGCCTTTTGTTGTTTCTAGGGAATGAAGTCGAGTGGCCTATGTTTTGCCTGAATGTTGACTCATTTTCATTCCGGCAAATTTCAGGTGCTCGATTTGTCCACTTTTTAGCAAAGGACATGCCAAAATTTTCCGTGAATTTCGGGATGACTTGTGCTACAAACTAGGACATATCGAGTGTCCGGGATTTGCCGCACTGGGAAGGAATCAATGTTCCTACAAAACATAGGCCTTTTTTACGTCATTATTCATTTTATTAGGTCTAGAATAATTGAGTAGATTTAATCATAGGAAACATGGCTAGCAACGATGAAGGACAGGGTTCTGGTGATTGCGATGACGTCTACCTGGCGGCAGACGAATATTTGAACCTTGCCAATGATCAACAATTATTGTTCCTGGGCCCACCTGTCACATCTCAGACCAACATCGATACCGATGCCGAGACTGGCGTTGAGACCCACACCGGAACCGAGACGGGCAAATCCATAGAACCAAAATCGAAGAGGAGATGTCAACGCCCAAACCACCTCCTCACTACTAGACAAGTGGTCACGGAGGTGGACGGCGGCAATTTTGAGCCAAAACCGCCTGTGGAAGTGCGCTCCTGCTACTACAATCAAATAGGCTGCATCATATGGGCGTGCACCACCATCAATGATGAGAAACTAAAGAAGATACCAAATATGAAGCACTCCCTCCTAACCCTGTTGCAACAGATATTCTTGTTCCTGGGCCGGGATTAAATCCAATATACTGATCCACAGAAAGACCCGGCAATGAAGAAGATAAACAAACGCAGCATGACCAAGTTTAGCGACGCATTGACCGCTTGGAAAGTAAGGGTGAAAGCAAGGATCATCGACAAAAAAGAACCCTTCTCCAAGATTGTAAAGGATAATCCGACAATCACGGAAGAGCAGTTTCAAATATTCAAGGCAGCTTGTGATGCCAAAGATGCCAAAGAAAAGTCAAAGTACATGAAGGGGCTTCAAAAGAGGAACATGGGGCGCAACTGATACGTCTCCAATGTATCTATAATTTTTGATTGTTCCATGCTATTATATTACCTATTTTGGATGTTTATGGGCTTTACTATACACTTTCATATCATTTTTGGGACTAACCTACTAATCGGAGGCCCAACCCGAATTGCTGTTTTTTTGCCTATTTCAGTGTTTCGCAGAAAAGAAATATCAAACGGAGTCCAAACGGAATGAAACCTTCGGGAGAAATCTTTTTCGAACAAATAGAATCCAGGAGACTTGGAGTGGATGTCAAGCAGCAAACGAGGCGGCCACGAGGGTGCCCGGCACACCCTAGGGGGGGCGCCCCCTGCCTCGTGGCCCCCTCGTGGCTCCATCGACCTACTTCTTCCTCCTATAAATATCTATGTACCCCGAGAACATCCAGGAGCACCATGAAAAACTATTTCCACCGCCACAACCTTCTGTATCCGCGAGATTCCATCTTGGAGCCTTCGCCGGTGCTCCGCCGGAGGGGGAATCGATCATTGAGGGCCCCTACATCACCACCAAGGCCTCTTTGATGAGTTGTGAGTAGTTTACCACAGACCTTCAGTTCCATAGTTATTAGCTAGATGGCTTCTTCTCTCTCTTTGAATCTCAATACAAAGTTCTCCTCGATCTTCTTGGAGATCTATTCGATGTAACTCTTTTTGCGGTGTGTTTGTCGAGATCCGATGAATTGTGGGTTTATGATCAAGTTTATCTATGAGAAATATTTGAATCTCCTCTGAATTCTTTTATGTATGATTGGTTATCTTTGCAAGTCTCTTCGAATTACCAGTTTGGTTTGGCCTACTAGATTGATCTTTATTGCAATGGGAGAAGTGCTTAGCTTTGGGTTCAATCTTGCGGTGTCCTTTCCAAGTGACAGCAGGGGCAACAAGGCACGTATTGTATTGTTGCCATCGAGGATAAAAAGATGGGGTTTATATCATAATGCTTGAGTTTATCCCTCTACATCATGTCATCTTGCTTAATGCGTTACTCTGTTCTTATGAACTTAATACTCTAGACGCAGGCAGGAGTCGGTCGATGTGTGGAGTAATAATAGTAGATGCAGGCAGGAGTCGGTCTAGTTGTTGCGGACGTGATGCCTATATACATGATCATGCCTAGATATTCTCATAACTATGCACTTTTCTATCAATTGCTCGACAGTAATTTGTTCACCCACCGTAATAATTATGATATCTTGAGAGAAGCCACTAGTGAAATCTATGGCCCCCGGGTCTATTCTCTATCATATAAGTTTCCGATCTACTTTATTTTTGCAATCTTTACTTTTCAATCTATATCATAAAAATACCAAAAATATTTATCTTATCATATTATCTCTATCAGATCTCACTTTCACAGTGGACGTGAAGGGATTGACAACCCCTTTATCGCGTTGGTTGCAAGGTTCTTGTTTGTTTGTGTAGGCGTGTGAGACTTGTGAGGAGTCTCCTACTGGATTGATACCTTGGTTCTCAAAAACTGAGGGAAATACTTATGCTACTTTCTGCATCACCCTTTCCTCTTCAAGGGAAAAACCAACGCATGCTCAAGAGGTAGCAGAAACCACCTCGGTAGCTGTGGTTATGCGAGGAAGAGGTCCATATGGGCCAAGGAGGACGCGGAACGCGAAAGTATGGGCATCCCAGACCCCTTGGCGGATTTCACCATCTCGCAGGAGCGTGACGTCCTCAGGGCCCGGTACCATTGGGACCCAGTCAAGAAGGTTTTCGAGACGGACCCAGTCACAACAGAGTTCATGAGACTGCTGGTAATTTTAGTTTCTGATCAATTCGACTACATGTTTAGTCATATTTGTAAAGGATCCTTGTTGCCGGGGAGATCTTCGCTCAAGTCAAGACATACCAAGTACCCATGACAAACTCATCTCCCTCGCATTACATTATTTGCCATTTGCCTCTCGTTTTCCTCTCCCCCACTTCAACCTTGCCGTTTATTCGCCCTCTCTTTTTCCGTTCATCTCTCTTTTTTGCTTGTTCCTCGTATTCTCTTCCGCTATGTCTGAAACTGGGGAGGTTATCACTAATAAGGACAATAGCAATAACATGGGAAAATTTGATGCTTTTGATGATCCTGTTGAAGAACCACCCATCTTACAGACTAAAAAGTTTCGAATCGGTAGTGGTAATATTATTGGAAAAGGGGTCATTCAAGATTTATTTACTTGTGCCGGTGCTTTACCCGCTATGGGTGGATCTATTCTTCATAGAACTAATAGTCTTACGGATGCTATATCTTTGCTTATAGTTGAACTTGAAAGACAACTTATGCATATGCATCCTTGCATACAAAGGATTTTCCTAGAATTTTCCAATATCGAGCATTCTTCTATCAAGCGTGCATCTACTATCTTTTTGGCTCATGAGTTTAGATTCGTAATTAAAGAAGCCAAAGAAATTTTTGCTCACTATAAGGTGGATGTTGGCCGTCCTCCCATAGAGGCAATCCTCTTCAATCAAGAGGACATAATGCGTTTACAATCTCTAAATTATGTTGCTTTTAATGAAAACCTTAGAAAAAAGGTTCCTACCAATGTTCTAGTTGATAGAATTTCCGAACTTAATAATGATTTTGCCATTCGAAATAATGAGCTAGGGTTTTCTCTTGAGTATAGGCTCATAACTTTCTGCCAAAAGAATGCTTACAATGATGAATTAGTTGTACAATATGAAGGGCCAAGGGAGGAACCCATACCTCCCGAGCTTGATCTTGGGGACTCTTGTCCCACTAAATTTAGCCATTTTGATTACTTTTCCTTGCCACAAAGAAAACTTTCTGCTGAACATAGGGAATATGAGATGATTTTTCATGATTTATCTTATCATTATGGCAATACTTAGATCTATTCTCTCTTTTATGCCTAGCTAGGGGCATTAAACTATAGCGCTTGTTGGGAGGCAACCCAATTTTATTTTTGTTCCTTGATTTTTGTTCCTGTTTAGTAATAAATAATTCATCTAGCCTATGCTTAGATGTGGTTTTATGTTTTAATTAGTGTTTGTGCCAAGTAGAACCTATAGGATCATCTTGGTTGAAAGTTAATTTGATTCTGCTGAAAAACAGAAACTTTTGCGCTCACGAGAAAAAAATCTAATAAATCACAGGAACGTGCTTTTGAGTTGATTCTTTTTGAAGTAGATCAATAGAAAAATTGCCTAGGGCTTCCTATTTTGGTAGCATTTTTAGAGTTCCAGAAGTATTCGAAAGTTACAGATTGCTACAGACTGTTCTGTTTTTGACAGATTCTGTTTTTCGTGTGTTGTTTGCTTATTTGGATGCATCTATGGCTAGTATCGGGGGGGGGGGGGTATGAACCATAGAGAAGTTGGAATACAGTAGGTTTAACACCAATATAAATAAAGAATGAGTTCATTACAGTACCTTAAGTGGTGGTTTTTCTTTCTTGCACTACCGGAGCTCATGAGATTTCATGTTGAGTTTTGTGTTGTGAAGTTTTCAAGTTTTGGGTAAAGATTTGATGGACTATGGAATAAGGACTGGCAAGAACCTAAGCTTGGTGATTCCCATGGCACCCCAAGATAATTCAAGGATAACCAAAAGCCTAATCTTGGGGATTCCCCAGAAGGCATCCCCTCTTTCGTCTTCGTCTATCGGTAACTTTACTTGGAGCTATATTTTTATTTACCACATGATATGTGTTTTGCTTGGAGTGTCTTGTATGATTTGAGTTTTTTCTTTTTAGTTTACCACAATCATCCTTGCTGTACACACCTTTTGGGAGAGACAAACATGTTTCAAAATTTATTAGAATACTCTATGTGCTTCACTTATATCTTTTGAGCTAAATAGTTTTTGCTCTAGTGCTTCACTTATACTTTTTAGAGCACGGCGGTGGTTTTATGTTGAAGAAATTATTGATCTCTCATGATTCACTTATATTATTTTGAGAGTCTTTTAGAACAACATGATATTTGCTAGGGTTATAAAATTGGTCCTAGAATGATGGGCATCCAAGTTGGGTATAATAAAAACTATCATAGGAAGTGAATTGGATGATATGATCAATTTGATGCTTGATAATTGTTTTGAGATATAGAGGTGGTGATATTAGAGTCATGCTAGCTGGGTAATTGTGAATTTAAAGAATACTTGTGTTAAAGTTGTCAAGTCCCGTAGCATGCACGTATGGTAAAAGTTGTGTAACAAATTTATTGCATAGGGTCCTCTTTTGATTGCCTTCCTTATGTGTGGAGGTCGGGGGCGCGCGATGGTTAACTCCTACCAACCTCCCCCCTAGGAGCATGCATAGTAGTACTTTGCTTCGAGGGCTAATAAAACTTTTGCAATAAGTATATGAGTTCTTTATGACTAATGTGAGTCCATGGATTATACACACTCTTACCCTTCCGTCATTGCTAGCCTCTTCAGTACCGTGCATTGCCCTTTCTCACCTTGAGAGTTGGTGCAAACTTCGCCGGTGCATCCAAACCCCGTGATACTATACACTCTATCACACATAAACCTCCTTATATCTTCCTCAAAACAGCCACCATACCCACCTATTATGGCATTTCCATAACCATTCTGAGATATATTGCCATGCAACTTTCCACCGTTCCGTTCATCATGACACGTATCGTCATTGTCATATTGCCTTGCATGATCATGTAGTTGACATCGTATTTGTGGAAAAGCCACCATGCATAATTTTCATACATGTCACTCTTGAGTCATTGCCCATCCCGGTACACCGCCGGAGGCATTCATATAGAGTCATATCTTGTTCTAGTTTCGAGTTGTAATTCATGAGTTGTAAATAAATAGAAGTGTGATGATCATCATTATTAGAACATTGCCCCAATAAAAAAAGAAAGGCAAAAAAAAAGAAAGGCCAAAAAAAAGAAAGGCCCAAAAAAGGGGACAATGTTACTATCCTTTTCCACACTTGTGCTTCAAAATAGCACCATGTTCTTCATATAGAGAGTCTCTTATGTTGTCATTTTCATATACTAGTGGGAATTTTTCATTATAGAACTTGGCTTGTATATTCCAATGATGGGCTTCCTCAAAATGCCCTTGGTCTTCGTGAGCAAGCAAGTTAGATGCACACCCACTTAGTTTCTTTTGTTGAGCTTTCATACATTTATAGCTCTAGTGCATCCGTTGCATGGAAATCCCTACTCCTTATGTTGACATCAATTGATGGGCATCTCCATAACCCGTTGATTAGCCTCATCGATGTGAGACTTTATCTTTTTTATCTTCTCCACACAACCTCCATCATCATATTCTATTTCACCCATAGTGCTATATCCATGGCTCACGCTCATGTATTGCTTGAGAGTTGAAAAAAGCTGAAGCACGTTAAAAAGTATGAACCAATTGCTTGGCTGAAACCGGGGTTGTGCATGATAGGAGTATTTTGTGAGATAAAAATGAAGCATAGCCTAATTATATGATTTTGTAGGGATAAACTTTCTTTAGCCATGTTATTTTGAGAAGACATGATTACTTTGTTAGTATGCTTGAAGTATTACTATTTCTTATGTCAATATGAACTTTTATTTTGAATCATTTGGATCTGAACATTCATGCCACAATAAAGAAAATTACATTAAGGAATATGCTAGGTAGCATTCCACATCAAAAATTCTATTTTTATCATTTACCTACTCGAGGACGAGTAGGAATTAAGCTTGGGGATGCTTGATATGTCTCCAACGTATCTATAATTTTTGATTGTTCCATGCTATTATATTACATATTTTGGATGTTTATGGGCTTTACTATACACTTTTATATCATTTTTGGGACTAACCAACTAACCGGAGGCCCAGCCCGAATTGCTGTTTTTTTTGCCTATTTTAGTGTTTCGCAGAAAAGGAATATCAAACGGAGTCCAAACGGAATGAAACCTTGGGGAGCGATCTTTTTGGAACAAACGGAATCCAGGAGACTTGGAGTGGACGTCAAGCAGCAAACGAGGCGGCCACGAGGGTGCCCGGCGCGCCCTAGGGGGGGGGGCGCCCCTGCCTCGTGGCTCCACTGACCTACTTCTTCCTCCTATATATGTCTACGTACCCCGAGAACATCCAGGGGCACCACGAAAAACTATTTCCACCGCCGCAACCTTCTGCATCCGCGAGATCCCATCTTGGAGCCTTCGTCGGCGCTCCGCCAGAGGGGGAATTGATCACGGAGGGCCTCTACATCACCACCAAGGCCTCTCTGATGAGTTGTGAGTAGTTTACCACAGACCTTCGGGTCCATAGTTATTAGCTAGATGGCTTCTTCTCTCTCTTTGAATCTCAATACAAAGTTCTCCTCGATATTCTTGGAGATCTATTCGATGTAACTCTTTTTGCGGTGTGTTTGTCGAGATCCGATGAATTGTGGGTTTATGATCAAGTTTATCTATGAGAAATATTTGAATCTCCTCTGAATTCTTTTATGTATGATTGGTTATCTTTGCAAGTCTCTTTGAATTATCAGTTTGGTTTGGCCTACTAGATTGATATTTCTTGCAATGGGAGAAGTGCTTAGCTTTGGGTTCAATCTTGCGGTGTCCTTTCCAAGTGACAGCAGGGGCAACAAGGCACGTATTGTATTGTTGCCATCGAGGATAAAAAGATGGGGTTTATATCATAATGCTTGAGTTTATCCCTCTACATCATGTCATCTTGCTTAATGCGTTACTCTGTTCTTATGAACTTAATACTCTAGACGCAGGCAGGAGTCGGTCGATGTGTGGAGTAATAATAGTAGATGCAGGCAGGAGTCGGTCTAGTTGTTGCGGACGTGATGCCTATATACATGATCATGCCTAGATATTCTCATAACTATGCACTTTTCTATCAATTGCTCGACAGTAATTTGTTCACCCACCGTAATAATTATGCTATCTTGAGAGAAGCCACTAGTGAAACCTATGGCCCCGGGTCTATTCTCTATCATATAAGTTTCCGATCTACTTTATTTTGCAATCTTTACTTTTAAATCTATATCATAAAAATACCAAAAATATTTATCTTATCATATTATCTCTATCAGATCTCACTTTCGCAAGTGGTCGTGAAGGGATTGACAACCTCTTTATCGCGTTGGTTGCGAGGTTCTTGTTTGTTTGTGTAGGCGCGTGGGACTCGTGAGGAGTCTCCTACTGGATTGATACCTTGGTTCTCAACAACTGAGGGAAATACTTACGCTACTTTGCTACATCACCCTTTCCTCTTCAAGGGAAAAACCAACGCATGCTCAAGAGGTAGCAGCAACCACCTCGAAAGCCGTGGTTACGCGGGGAAGAGGTTGTGACGCTTGGATAACTAGGCTACAGTAATCCCGCGTTAACGATGCCACGTCACCTCGGTTACTGTTGCTAACCTCGTGTTAGATCGAAACCGATTCGAATTCAAATTCTAAATCAATAAAAAATAAAAGTTTTCAAATATTAAAACTAAAATGTGCGGAGTGATCCAACTAATGCATAGGTAACTATGGTGGAGAGACCACACTTTTATAAATTGTTTAAATACTCTAAAGTGAATAAAACGCAGCGAGAACAATTATTTAAATGCTTTTAAAATAATAAACAATTGCAAACTAATTTATTTTAGGTGCCAAGTTAATTGTGGTGGCGGCATATTTGTTAATGCTAATTTAGTACATCTAATGTATTTTATAAAACTAATGTATTTAAAATTTAAAATTAAAACAGAAAAGAAAAGAAATTAAACAAAATCCAAAAAACAAATAAAATGGGGGGAGACAAAGACCCCCCTCCCCCACTGGACCCCTTGGCCAAACTGGGCCATGGCCTAGCCAGGTCGGCCCACGCCTCTGGCCTACATAGGCCTCCCCCACTCCCACAAACCCTAACCGACACCCCCACTCCCCCACTCGTTTGCCCTCTCCCTCTCCCCACCCGATCCGATCTGGATCGGGGCACGAACGCCGCCGCCGATCCCCGCGGCCACTACGCCGGAAACCCCCTCGCCGCGACGCCCTCCCGCTCCTACGCCAGCCCCGATGAACATCGACCCTGTCGCCGCTTCGTCGTCCTCCTCCTCATCTCCTCCTCGTCGGGCCACCTCGACCTCGACCCCGTCGCCCGAAGCCGTCTCGGACGCCGCCGGAGTTCGCCACCCCGACGGCCTGCTTCCCCGTCGCACGTCGTCCTGGCATCCTCCTCGACACCCGCTGCCTTGGTCCCTATGCCCCACGGTGAGGCCCCGGCCTCCATCTCCTCTCTGCCGTTCACCTCGGCCGGTCGTGCTCGCCGCGCTCACCATGCACCCCCTACCACGACCGCCGCACCTTGCCTCTCCCCTGACAGCGCCTCGCCATGCCCGTCGTTGCCCCAGTGCGCGGTCGTCGCGAACCGCGCGTGCCAGCGCGGCCACAGCCGAGCCGGCTCGCCTCATCGCCGTGTGCCCGGCTCCCCTTCGCGCCATTATCGCCCGCGCTCTCCCCTGCCTCCCCGCACGCATCCACCGCACCGACGCCGCCTAGCTCTGCCATGGCCCAACTCCCTTCACCCCGCGGCCTCCCTCTGCTTCCTCTGGAAGCGCACGAGCGCGAGCTCGCCCCCGGTGGCCTTCGCGAATCGAGTCGCTGCCCATAGCGGCCATCCTGCATGCCTCTGCCATGGCTCAAAGCCACCGGCGCTTAAATCACCGGCCTAATAGGCCATTAGCGCTAATTGCGCTACCAACCCCCCTGATGAGCCACTAACACATGGGGCCAACCCCCTGGAATGATTTAAATAAATAATAATAATAATAATTAATCAAAGAATTAATTAATTTAATTAATCCTGGTTAAATTAGCCTAATCTCTAATTAAACTGATTAATATGTTTTAGTTAATCTTAGTCAATGATAGTGGGACCCACTCGTCAGTTGGACCAAGTCAACCGACTGTTGACTGCTGACGTCACCCTGATGTCATGCCGACGTTATAATGGCATTTTCCAATTAAATTAATTCTGTTAATTATAGAAAATGATTAAATCCTTTTAAAATTAATGTAAAATAAACCGTAGCTTGGATGGAAATACTTTGTACATGGAAGTTGCTCAGAACGACGAGACGAATCTGGATACGCAGCCCGTTCGTCCGCCACACGCCCCTAGCATAGTGAACCCGCAACTTTCCCCCTCTAGTTCACCTGTCTGAAAACGTGAAACACCGGGGATACTTTCCCGGATGTTTCCCCCTTTCGCCGGTATCACCTACTACCGCGTTAGGGCACACCTAACACAGCTCATTGTCATGTCTTACTTCGTCATGCTTATGTTTGCATTATATTTATTGTTTCTTCCCCCTCTTCTCTCGGGTAGACTACGGGAACGACGCTGCTGCTGCCCAGTTCGACTACGGTGTTGACGACCCCTCCTTCTTGCCAGAGCAACCAGGCAAGCCCCCCCCCTTTGATCACCAGATATCGCCTATTCTCCTCTATACTGCTTGCATTAGAGTAGTGTAGCATGTTATGCTTTCCGTTAATCCTATTCTGATGCATAGCATGACATTGTTGCTACATCTGGTTATTCCTTACCTGCAATCCTAAATACTTAGTATAGGATGCTAGTTTATCATCTGTGTCCCTACATTCTTGTCAGTCTACCTTGCTATACTATCGGGCCGTGATCACTCGAGAGGTGATCACGGGTATATACTATACATACATACTATACAGATGGTGACTAAAGTCGGGTCAGCTCGTTGAGTATCCGCGGTTGATTCACGAATTGGGGGCTGAAAGGACATACTTTCCCGACGGCCCTCTGTGTGGATCTTTGTGGTGGAGAGACAGGGCAGGTTGAGGCCACCTAGGAGAGAGGTGGGCCTGGCCCTGGTCGGCGTTCGCAGGTTGCTTCATTATAACACGCTTAACGAGATCTTGGTATTTGATCTAAGTCTGGCCACTGGCCTATACGCACTAACCAACTATGCGGGAAAGATATGTGCACTCGACGTCGTGGTATCAGCCGAAGCCTTCGTGACGTCAACGACTGAGCGGCGCGCGTCGGGTTGGACTGCGTAACACAACTTCCTTTGTAATGGAGGTTGCTAGGTCTTCTCACCGGCCGTGTACGTAACGTGCAGGTGTGCAATGGGCGATGGGCCCAGACCCCTGCGTGCATAGTATTTAGACCGGCGTGCTGACCTCTCTGTTGTGCCTAGGTGGGGCTGCGATGTGTTGATCTTCCGAGGCCGGGCATGACCCCAGAAAGTGTGTCCGGCCAAATGGGATCGAGCGTGTTGGGTTATATGGTGCACCCCTGCAGGGAAGTTAATCTATTCAAATAGCCGTGTCCCTCAGTAAAAGGACGACCCAGAGTTGTACCTTGACCTTATGACAACTAGAACCGGAAACTGAATAAAACACACCCAGACAAGTTCCACAGATAACCCGGTAATCGCTTTTCCACAGGGCGATGAGGGGAGGATCGCCGGGTAGGATTATGCTATGCGATGCTACTTGGAGGACTTCACTCTACTCTCTTCTACATGCTGCAAGGCGGAGGCTGCCAAACGCGTAGTCTTCGATAGGACTAGCTATCCCCCTCTTATTCCGGCATTCTGCAGTTCAGTCCACTCATATTGCCTCCTTACACATATACCCATCCATATGTAGTGTAGCTCCTTGCTTGCGAGTACTTTGGATGAGTACTCACGGTTGCTTTGCTCCCTCTTTTCCCCTATTTTCCTCTTCTTCTCAGATGCCACAACCAGTCGTTGGATCCCAGGATCCAGACACCACCGTCGATGACGACTACTACTCTGGAGGTGCCTACTACTACGTGTAGGCTGCTGACGACGACCAGGAGTAGTTTAGGAGGATCCCAGGCAGGAGGCCTGCGCCTCTTTCGATCTGTATCCCAGTTTGTGCTAGCCATCTTATGGCAACTTGTTTACTTATGTCTATACTCAGATATTGTTGCTTCTGCTGACTCGTCTATGATCGAGCACTTGTATTCGAGCCCTCAAGGCCCCTGGCTTGTATTATGATGCTTGTATGACTTATTTATGTTTTAGAGTTGTGTTGTTATATCTTCCCGTGAGTCCCTGATCTTGATCGTACACGTTTGTGTGCATGATTAGTGTACGATTGAATCGGGGGCGTCACAAGTTGGTATCAGAGCCGACTGCCTGTAGGAATCCCCCTTCCACACTCCTTGGCTGAAGTCGAGTCTAGTCATTACAAAACTTTTACTAATATGGCTGTGAGTCTTATGGGCCCACGTCGCCATTGGGTGGTATTAGGATCTTTTATTCCTCGACCTATACTCTGGGACTCTGTCATCTCTTCTATTCGGGTTAAATGATTTTTGCTAACTCTAACACTAGGTTCTCGTAACTACTTTCTCCCGGAGAGCCCCTCACTCCTGATGATTGCTTGGAGCACCGAAGGATTCCAAAGATACCCTCTGATGTTCTCTCGAGACTTTGTGCCTGTTGCTTTTGCAATTCCCTATCAGCGAAATATCCCTATGGATAAATACACACACCTGTCGTTCTTACTTTCATCTCTAGTTGATCTTGCTCTCTATTGATATAAGAATACCTGGTGTCTACTGCTTTGCAGTTCTTTACCACATGAATACCCCTGCAAATAATTACTCGCACTTATCGAGTATTCATCCATCCCGAGTTGTTCATATGTTTCATATGATACTTCGAAATTCTATCCGATCATTCGAGAATCCTCTTTAAAACTATTGCTCTACATATACTTGTCTGCTTGCACTATGATTGCTTCCCATAGGTCTAGCAACATTCATTAGTCTCCTTTGACACCGTCATTTTGATCCTATTGATTCAACATGAGTGCGAATGCACGCAATCATCGGTTGGTTCTTTTAGAATTACCTTTCCGGCTGAGATGTCATTTTGAACATGATCTGTTTATCGACCAATCAAATTGTCGTCGATTGTACCCCTAAGTCTATTCAACTTAACCATCCTTAATCAGAGCATTTGCTTCTGATCCCTTGAATCAGAAATCATGATTCTTTACATTGAGCTTTGAATTAGTCAGTTGCTTCTATAATCCAATGCCTTCACATTGTTTCTTCCTCTGCTTGTGTACCGATACTCACATAAGCTCCGCTATGGACCGTCGGATCCTTTGTTGTAATATCATCCGACAGTGTCCTTCATATACAAATACCTTGAGAAGATCTTTCCCTGATACATAATGCATTCGGTAAATTGTATCCTCTCCTTTTGTCACCCATGCTCTACTATCGAGCTTGTGTTAATTACAACTGAAGTGGGTGCTATATGTTCCTAAGATGACCTGATGGGTTGAACCTACGCGTTCCCTAATCCGTGTGAACCCGAAAGATTTTACGGGTCATACTTATCTCGTATTGTACCAGGTAAAGCTTTCAAGAACTAATGTCATTTTTGAAATACGAGAGGTGAATGGAAGGTTATGCATTGAAGAAGTGGGAGTCGACCTTGAACCTTTGTGTTCATGCCCATGGACATGATGTAGATCCTATCATGGAAGCTTCTTGCAATAATAACTATTTCCTTGAAAATATCATCTGGATCGGTGAATTGATCCTTTGCAATCGTGGTTCCGACCATAATTTCTTCCTTTAGTTCCATTTCTCAGACAAGTAAAAGCGCTTGTCTTCTATAGATCAATACACCTCACTTCAACCTTTAATTTGATATGCCTTCGAGTATTATCTCCCTGGTATCTTGAGGATATCATGCCATTGCACTACATCTTACGAATTTGTGCCGGAGTAATACCTTTCCATATCATAGTCACTCCATGAATTTTGGGTTGTAGTCAACCAAGAACACCGAATAGTGAATCGAGTCCGCACTGCGATTTGACAACTCTTAGTAATCTTCATTGCTTACGAGTTTAATACCCCATCATGTCATTCCTAGCCTTATTGGCTACATCATTATCGTGCTAAATTTAACTGTGTTATCTGGTTCTTCCCGAAGCACAAATTTCGATGGTGAGCTAATCTTACGTTGATCTTCCTCGTCATATCATTTCTCCTTGAACAACAAAATTGATTTCGAGTTTGTGTCATACCCATGGTTCCAATAACCTTTCGCTTCATCATTCCTTCAACTTGATGTCATCGCCGATCGATTACATCTTCATGAGATCTCTCGACAAATGTGTCGTGATCATCATCAGCATTCTGAGCTCTTCCAAGATATCTATCAAATTCTTAATGAGAAATACCCTCCTTGCCCTCGATGATTTTTATTATCATCGACAACACCCTTGACTTCCTTCCATCGCGAACTTGTCCACATTATGAATGCAAATTGCTCTCTAGCTAGTGTTGTGTTCTGCCTTGAACTATTATTGTCTTTTATGTTGAGAATCTTATGGGGATTGCTCCACCTCTTAGAAATTCTCGGTATGATGATATTTCTCACTATCACGATTCTTCCTTGGTCCCCGTGTTGTTTTTAACCAGGATACCAATATGCTAACGATGTTGTTTGAGTTATGTACTTCTAGCAACCCTATTGCTTTGGAGTTAACGATCGACAGTTTGTTCTTAGACTGTTGGTTATTGAATTGACACTCTAACATTGATCTTCCTGCCTAAGGCCATATTTCGGGCACACCTTTCAACTAATGATTGATGGTGTATGTTTTTCCTCGAGCATACAACATTATATTGTTTGAATTAACAAGTGTCATTTTCTTGTTCACATTATTGTGGAAATCCATCCATTTGGAATTCTCAATGAATTGTCGCTGAGCCCATCAACCACCTCCTCATCCCCTCTTTGGTTTAAAGATGAACTACTATTTCGGAACTCGCTCCCATAGTTCATTTTCCGAGAATCTTGCAATGTCATTTCGTTGATTTGTGTTGCACCTTTTCTTCTCGGACATCCCGAGTCTGAGGTATCATCACACCAATCAGATCTGAATCTCGATCAGGTATGATGGTTGGGACAACTTTCCACGAGATATGATGTTGGTCCTTTGATGACCCGGTAATATGATGTCATGCCTAGCACCCCCCCTGGCTGGAGGACCTATCATTATAATTTCTTTTGCATGGGTAACCATTCTTCCTGAAGAAAATTGTAAGACTTATTTTATAAGTTGCTCTTGATGGATCATTTGTGTATCCAAAGTCTGGCCCTTGATTGAAACACCATATCATTGCTACCTTGAAGCATAAATATGATACCCCGCTCATCAACAAGAACATTGGAGGCCCGATGCTAAATGTTTCTTGGTCAGTTATCCAAACACCGTTGTAGGGTAACATCTTGATTAATCCTTGCCTCTTATCTGAATGGTTGGGTACTTGCTCTCCTACCCTGATGCCATGTTCTTCTTGACCATGGGAAGGATATACTCCTAACAATTGTGTGTAATCACAATTTTCGTTTCCATCATTCTGTTTAATCTGATAATCGCGTTTTCCTTTCCGTCCTTTTGTTTAACATTTCCTGTAATCTGACTTAACTGAGCAGAGATAATTCCCTGCTTAGGTAAGCACCTTGTTGTACCACTCTGTCTGTAAGACCCTGTTACTATTGTTGATAACATTCCGGTAACCACCGATGGGTGAGAACTTTGCCAATTGGTTTGCCTCGTTCAACGAGCAGGAAAATGGTTCTCTTTGTTTCCCGTCCTTGGTACCGACATTGTTGCCGACATAGATGACAAGCTATCCATTGACATGCCTCCCTGTCGCGGCTGTGCAAGATGTCACCATATTTCCTACTTTCAACCCACATGGTGGGCCCATAACCCACAGGTCCACTGGATTGAAACCTGACTCTCCTTTACGACCCGGATTCTAATGTATCCTTTGCACCTGGCTTCGTATGTGATTCACGAGCTAAATGCTATACCCTTATTCATCCTGGAATCAAACACCATGTCATTCTCGTTGTTCAAACCCTCATTCCAGCTCCTGTCTAGTCATCGAATGATTGCCCGCCCGTTTGAAACTTTGGTATGTTGCACTCAACGAATTCACTGAAATACAACTCGTGGGGTACCTTGTGTATTTCCCATTGAGATCACCGTCAGATGCCCAGCTTTGTGGAGATGCGTTCTTCCGGAGTTTTTTCCCTTGGTCGCGTTCGTAGGATGATGGAGATCCCGAAGAAAGGATGACAACTTGGTCATGGTGACTTGAAGCAGAGAAACAAAGACATCAACATAATGGATCGATCTCTTCCAGAAGAGCAACCAAGGCTGGGAACACTCGCTAGAATTTCGTAACCAGAACTTCCCCCCTTACACCCCTCTTAAATCTCGGGACGAGATTTCTTGTACTGGAGGAGAATTGTGATGCCCGAATAATTAGGCTACAGTAATCCCGCGTTAACGATGCCACGCCACCTCGGTTACTGTTGCTAACCTCGCGTTAGATCGAAACCGATTCGAATTCAAATTCAAAATCAATAAAAAAATAAAAGTTTTCAAATATTAAAACTAAAATGTTCGGAGTGATCCAACTAATGCATAGGTAACTATGGTGGAGAGACCACACTTTTATAAATTGTTTAAATACTCTAAAATGAATAAAACGCAGCGAGAACAATTATTTAAATGCTTTTAAAATAATAAACAATTGCAAACTAATTTATTTTAGGTGCCAAGTTAATTGTGGTGGTGGCATATTTGTTAATGTTAATTTAGGTACATCTAATGTATTTTATAAAACTAATGTATTTAAAATTTAAAATTAAAATAGAAAAGAAAAGAAATAAAACAAAATCCAAAAAACAAATAAAATGGGGTGAGACAAAGACCCCCTCCCCCACTGGACCCCTTGGCCCAACTGGGCCATGGCCCAGCCAGGCCGGCCCACGCCTCTGGCCTACATAGGCCTCCCCCCACTCCCACAAACCCTAACCGACACCCCCACTCCCCACTCGTTTGCCCTCTCCCCCTCCCCACCCGATCCGATCTGGATGGGGGCACGAACGCCGCCGCCGATCCCCGCGACCACTACGCCGGAGCCCCCCTCGCCGCGACGCCCTCCCGCCCCTATGCCAACCCCGGTGAACATCGACCCCGTCGCCGCTTCGCCGTCCTCCTCCTCATTTCCTCCTCGTCGGGCCACCTCGACCCCGACCCCGTCGCCCAAAGCTGTCTCAGACGTCGCTGGAGTTCTCCACCCCGACGGCCTGCTTCCCCGTCGCACGTCGTCCCCGGCATCCTCCTCGACACCCGCTGCCTTGGTCCCTACGCCCCGCGGTGAGGCCCCGACCTCCATCTCCTCTCTGCCATTCACCTCGGCCATGGTCATGCTCGCCGCGCTCACCGTGCACCCCCTACCACGACCCCAGCACCTTGCCTCTCCCCTGACAGCGCCTCGCCATGCCCGTCGTTGCCCCAACACGCGGTGGTTGCAAACCGCGCGTGCCCGTGTGGCCACAGCCGAGCCGGCTCGCCTCATCGCCGTGTGCCCGGCTCCCCTTCGTGCCATTATCGCCCGCGCCCTCCCCTACCTCCCCGCACGCATCCACCACACAGACGCCGCCCAGCTCCGCCATGGCCCAACTCCCTTCACCCCGCGGCCTCCCTCTGCTTCCTCTGGAAGCGCACTAGCGCGAGCTCGCCCCCGGTGGCCTCCGTGACTCGAGTCGCCGCCCATAGCGGCCATCCGACGTGCCTCCGCCGTGGCTCAAAGCCACCGGCGCTTAAATCGCCGGCCTAATAGGCCATTAGCGCTACCAACCCGAGCAACTAACACATGGGGCCAACCCCCTGGAACGATTTAAATAAATAAATAATAATAATAATAATTAATCAAAGAATTAATTAATTTAATTAATCCTGGTTAGATTAGCCTAATCTCTAATTAAACTAATTAATATGTTTTAGTTAATCTCCGTCAATGACAGTGGGACCCACACGTCAGTTGGACCAAGTCAACGGACAGTTGACTGCTGACATCACCCTGATGTCATGCAGACGTCATAATGGCATTTTCCAATTAAATTAATTCTATTAATTCTAAAAAATGATTAAATCCTTATAAAATTGATATAAAATAAACCGTAGCTCGGATGGAAATACTTTGTACATGGAAGTTGCTCAGAACGACGAGACAAATCTGGATACGCAGCCCGTTCGTCTGCCACGCGCCGCTAGCATAGTGAACCCGCAACTTTCCCCCTCTAGTTCACCTATTCGAAAACGTGGAACACCGGCGATACTTTCCCAGATGTTTCCCCCTTTCGCCGGTATCACCTACTACCGCGTTAGGGCACACCTAACACAACTCATTGTCATGTATTGCTTCATCATGCTTATGTTTGCATTACATTTACCATTTCTTCCCCCTCTTCTCTCCGGTAGACTACGGGACCGACGCTGCTGCTGCCCAGTTCGACTATGGTGTTGACGACCCCTCCTTCTTGCCAGAGCAACCAGGCAAGCCCCCCCCCTTGATCACCAGATATCGCCTATTCTCCTCTATACTGCTTGCATTAGAGTAGTGTAGCATGTTACTGCTTTCCGTTAATCCTATTCTGATGCATAGCCTGACATTGTTGCTACATCTGTTGATACTTTACCTGTAATCCTAAATACTTAGTATAGGATGCTAGTTTATCATATGTGGCCCTACATTCTTGTCAGTCTGCCTTGCTATACTATCGGGCCGTGATCACTCGGGAGGTGATCACGGGTGTATACTATACATACATACTATACATATGGTGACTAAAGTCGGGTCAGCTCGTTCAGTACCCACGGTTGATTCACGAATTGGGGGCTGAAAGGACATACTTTCCCGACGGCCCTATGTGTGGATCTTTGTGGTGGAGCGACAGGGCAGGTTGAGGCCACCTAGGAGAGAGGTGGGCCAGGCCCTGGTCGGCGTTCACATGTTCCTTCATTATAACACGCTTAATGAGATCTTGGTATTTGATCTGAGTCTGGCAATTGGCCTATACGCACTAACCAACTACTCGGGAAAGATATGGCACTCGACGTCGTGGTATCAGCCGAAGCCTTCGTGACGTCAGCGACTGAGCGGGGCGCGCCGGGTTGGACTGCATAACGCAACTTCCTTTGTAATGGAGGTTGCTAGGTCTGCTAACCGGCCGCGCACGCAACGTGCATGTGTGCAATGGGCCTAGACCCCTGCGCGCATAGGATTTAGACCGGCGTGCTGACCTCTCTGTTGTGCCTAGGTGGGCTGCGAGGTGTTGATCTTCCGAGGCTGGGCATGACCCAGGAAAGTGTGTCCGGCCAAATGGGATCGAGCGTGTTGGGTTATGTGGTGCACCCCTGCAGGGAAGTTAATCTATTCGAATAGCCGTGTCCCTCGGTAAAAGGACGACCCAGAGTTGTACCTTGACCTTATGACAACTAGAACCGGACACTTAATAAAACACACCCAGACAAGTTCCACAGACAACCCGGTGATCGCTCTTCCACAGGGCGACGAGGGGGGGGGGGGATCACCGGGTAGGATTATGCTATGCGATGCTACTTGGAGGACTTCACTCTACTCCGTTCTACATGCTGCAAGGTGGAGGTTGCCAGAAGCGTAGTCTTCGATAGGACTAGCTATCCCCCTCTTATTCTGGCATTCTGCAGTTCAGTCCACTCATATTGCCTCCTTACACATATTCCCATGCATATGTAGTGTAGCTCCTTGCTTGCGAGTACTTTGGATGAGTACTCACGGTTTCTTTGCTCCCTCTTTTCCCCTGTTTTTCTCTTCTTCTCGGATGCCGCAACCAGACGTTGGAGCCCAGGATCCAGACGCCACCGTCGACGATGACTACTACTCTGGAGGTGCCTACTACTACATGCAGGCTGCTGACGACGACCAGGAGTAGTTTAGGAGGATCCCAGGCGGGAGGCCTGCGCCTCTTTCGATCTGTATCCCAGTTTGTGCCAGCCATCTTATGGCAACTTTTTTCTTTATGTCTGTACTAAGATATTGTTGCTTCCGCTGACTCGTCTATGATCGAGCACTTGTATTTGAGCCCTCGAGGCCCCTGGCTTGTATTATGATGCTTGTATGACTTATTTATGTTTTAGAGTTGTGTTGTGATATCTTCCCATGAGTCCCTGATCTTGGTCGTACACGTTTGCGTGCATGATTAGTGTATGATTGAATTGGGGGCGTCACAGAGGTCCATATGGGCCAAGGAGGACGTGGAACGTGAAAGTATGGGCATCCCAAACCCCTTGGAGGATTTCACCGCCCGCAGGAGCGTGAGGTCGTCACGGCCCGGTACCATTGGGACCCAGTCAAGAAGGTTTTCGAGACGGACCCAGTCACAACGGAAATCATGAGACTGCTGGTAATTTTAGTTTCTGATCAATTCGACTACATGTTTAGTCATATTTGTAAAGGATCCTTGTTCCTTTTGTAGAGAGAGCAGCACAGGATTGCGGCCGAAAGTGACTCGCCGTCTGAGGCGTTGTTGAGGCCCAAGAGGGACACCCCATTCAACCGAGAGTTGAACATATTGAAACAAATCCCGATGGACACTCGGTCGTCGTATGGATGCGTGCTCGATGTCGGAGACAGCGCCACATGGAAGAAGTACTACGGTGAGATCACGGAGGAGAGAAAGGAAAGACGAAGGTTAACTGTAGAAAACATCGACAAGAAGGTTGACATTGCGGTTGAGAAGAATTCAGCTAAGACAGTCGCAACAGCGGCAGCTGCCGTAAAATAGGAGCTGACTGTCTTGGTTCCGGCTATCATTAGTTGGAGCAGGCGAAATCCAGAAAAATATGCATCGGACTTTCCCCTCGCAGACTTCTTTGGGAGCAGCTTGACTGCATTGCACCAGCATCAGCACCTGCACCTGCACCAGCACCTGCTCCTACATCGGCTCTCGCACCTGCTCATAGCAGCCCGTCCTCCGTTTGGGACGTGCTCGGTGGTGCTTCTTCTTTGGCTGAGCTCGACGCCCTCATGGTACCTGTCACACCGGCCCTCTTCATTAAATTTATAATCTCCCGTTTCCGTTGCCTTTCAGATGTCTCACATTGCAGACATGTATTTGCAGGCTGAAGCCCCGTGCACCATATTGTACGATATCAACGGCCAAAAGGTGGACATGGCGAAGGCGACGACAATGAAGCCGAAGGAACAATTGTTCCATAGCCGGCCAATCCCCCTGACGTCTTCAAGGTTTCCATGGCCAGTGTTAAACCAGGACACGAGAATTTGATTCCTCAGATACTAGGGGAAGATGACGACGAGACCCTGCGGCGGCTTGGTGATTGGAAGACGTGGGTCCTGTTGTGGCCAAAGAGTCTGCTTCGTCTGGAGGTGGCCGGGAGCACACCCATGACCACGCAGCCTTCGCAAGGTATGAACATCTGCACCCCACCTACCCAATTAGCGCCGCATGTCATGCTGGGTGATAGCGGACTGGGTGAGGAAGAGGCTCCATTGTCGCTGATGACATTGCCATAGATGAGGATGAGGATGACGATGACACTCAATAGTATCTCAATACTGGCGCCATTGATGACGGAGGATTGATGGCTTGGCAGTATGAGTACTCAGGGTTTGAGAGTCACGAGTCGGTGCCTGAATTGCCGCCTCTGGAGCTTGAACATACTATAGACGACCTTCCATCAAAGAAGCATCAGAAGAGAGCGAGGAAAGGTAACAATAAAGCTGCTGCTATGATCCAGCCGCCTCCGCAGCCTTGGGTTCAAGACCGTATACCTGTCTGCGGTGTGGCAAAATACCATATCCCCGGTGAACCATTCCTACCTGAGGCATCGGTACAGGCCATACACAGCGATCTAAGGAGACTTCATGACGATGTGCTGCGGAGAGAGAAAAGCCTAATCACCTCGGAAAATCTAGGATACCCACTCTACGTGGTTAACGTGCCGCGGAAAAGGTTGTACGTCGACTCATTGCCCGCAGAGAAGTTCTTCCTTTGATTCGATTAAATCTTCGACATGTTTCACTTGAAGAAGCTGGATTTCACGTTTGTCTGCCTTTATGCCTTGTACATGAACTACATCATCGGGATTGAGCATATACCTTATATCTGTGTCGCTGACCCATACTTCATGCATGATGGCTTCTTGGCAGTCTACGTAGAGCACCGTCAATATGCGAGGGACTACATCATCGATTTCACGATTCTCGTGCCTTATCATCCCCTGTAAGTCATCCGCGCGGATATCCTTCCTTCGATTTCAATCATTCATTGGCACGATGGAGGCTAATTAATTTGAGGTGTACTTCATTTGCGCAGCCACGGGCGCGCCATCCTCATCATCCTTTACCCCCGATACTCCCACGCTCTTTACTTGGACTCGTCGAAGAACATGAACAAAAAGGATTACACCCACATCAAGTCTGTTCTCGATAGTGATATCTTTTTCTACAGCATAAGGGGTGGAGAGATCAAGGACAAGAAGAAGAGGAGCGGCAAGCCCGCCTTCAGCCATAAGACCGACTTCTGCTGCATCCAGGAACCGAGTGATATTCTGAGTGATGGATTCTATGTCCTACACCACATGCTGGAGTACAGACGGGGTCAGCAGAACCTTCGCGTGTTACCTACATTCGGGGATGCCCATATTCTGCAATGGGCAAGGAACGTAGGAGATATCGAGGATCATCAGCTTCGAGCTGAGTTCTATCACATCCAACGCAAACTTGCCCAAATCATCATGAAGGAGGTCCTAAAAAAATAGGGTTGTTCTATGAGGAAGGGAAAATGTCGCGGGAAGACGTCCAAACATGCGTAGCCTCTCAACGTCTCGACCTGAAGCCTTTCACTAAGCTCGAGGACTATCTCCCTGACTTGGATGGATGACATGACATGTTGTGATTGTCGATATATAACAATGTGTCCGTTTAGTCCATACTTTATGTATGACAAAACTTTTAGTTATGCATGACGAAACTTTATTTGTGATGTAATTAAACCGTCCTCCTCGACTAGTGAAGATCACTCTAGTTAGGGCATTTTGGGTACGATGAACTTTGTTATTCATGCTTATGATATGTTGCTTCTATTTTTGCCAAGTCTGTCTCTTTCTGTTGCTCAGCTATATATGTTGCATATCATCGACTCATGTGACGATGCAGGTTCATAGATCATCGATGGTGAAGAAGTGCTATGCCAGGAGTATACGACAAGTGGCCAGAGTGTCAGGCCCAGGTGTACCGGTTTCCGGTTTCTGAGTGACAGCTAGTAGTTAGTTTAGGTTCACGCTAGTGCAAGAGAGGGATACGAACTCATGTAGTGCATAGTTCCGCTCTCACTCATAGTGATAGCTCTTCTCGCGTATATCATTGTTTAGATGGATGATGATGTAGTTGCAAGAACTTGTATTGCTATTTTTGAGATGATGAAGAGAGACCACTTTGTGTTGGATGATGATTATGATGATTACATGATTTGATGCTATGATTACATTTGTATGTGTATGATATGCTAAAGTTTATTGTATAAAGCATGTTCAAATACAAAACAAATATGTAGAATAATAATAATAAAACTAACAGTAGCGATGGGAGTAGAGTTAGCAGCAACACGCCCTAGATTAAAGCACTGCAGATATTTGCAGTAGCGCATTGTGCTAAAGCTCGCTGCTGCTAGGCATGTATAGCAGTAGCATGGGTCAGCACACGCTACTGATACATGTTAGCTGTAGCGCCGTATGAGTAGCGCGGTGCCCCATGCTACTGATACACCTAATACGCGCGCTACTGCTAGGCTTTTCCCTAGTAGTGTATGATCACCCAGTTACGAAGTGACGTTTGATACCACAAAAGGCATTCCTCCCACATCCGGGAGTTGCATGATCTTATGGTCGAAGGAATATGCATTTGACATCAAGAAAGCAGTAGGAAAAACTGAACAATTATATGCTATGCTAACAGATGGGTCTTGTCCATCATATCATTCTCCCAATGATGTGATCCCGTTATCAAGTGACAACACATGTCTATGGTTAGGAAACCTTAACCATCTTTTGATCAATGAGCTATAGTCTAGTGGAGGCTTACTAGGGACACGATATTTGTTTATGTATCCACACATGTATTTAAGTTTCCGATCAATACAATTCTAGCATCAATAATAAACCTTTATCATGCTTAAGGAAATATAATAATAACCACTTTATTATTGCCTCTAGGGCATATTTCCAACAGTCTTCCACTTGCACTAGAGTCAATAATCTAGATTACATAGTAATGAATCTAACACCCATGGAGTCTTGGTGTTGATTATGTTTTGACCGCGGAAGAGGTTTAGTGAAGGGCCTGCCACATTCAGATCCGTATGTATTTTGCAAATTTCTATGTCTCCATCCTTGACCTTTTCATGAATGGAGTTGAAGCGTCGCTTGATGTATTTGGTTCTCTTGTGAAACCTGGATTCCTTCGCTAAGGCAATTGCTCCAGTTTTTTTAGAAAAGATTGTCATTGGACCCGATACACTGGGTATTACACCCAGATATGAACTCCTTCATCCAGACTCCTTCATGCGCTGCTTTTGAAGCAACTATGTACTCCGCTTCACATGTAGATCCCGCCACGACGCTCTTCTTAGAACTGCACCAACTAACAACTCCACCATTCAATATAAATACGTATCCGGTTTACAACTTAGAGTCATCCAGATCTGTGTTGAAGCTAGCATTGACGTAACCCTTTACGACGAGCTCTTCATCACCTCGGTCAATTTCACACATTGCAACACAGGCAAGAACCCTTTCTTTGACTGGTCCATTTTGAACTTCTTCAGAACTTTGTCAAGGTATGTGCTGTGTGAAAGTCCTATTAAGCGTCTCAATCTATCTCTATAGATCTTGATGTCCAATATGTAAGCAGCTTCACTGAGGTATTTCATTGAAAAATTCTTATTCAAATATCCTTTTATGCTATCCAGAAATTCTATATAATTTCCAATCAGCAATATGTCATCCACATATAATATTAGAAATGCTACAGAGCTCCCACTCACTTTCTTGTAAATATAAGCTTCTCCGGAAGTCTGTATAAAACTAAATGCTTTGATTACCTCATCAACGTGTATATTCCATCTCTGAGATGCTTGCACCATTCCATAGATGGATCTCTGGAGCTTGCACACTTTGTTAGCACCCTTAGGGTCGGCAAAACCTTCTGGTTGCATCATATACAACTCTTCTTTAAGAAACCCATTAAGGAATGCAGTTTTGACGTCCATTTGCCAGATTACATAATCATAAAATGCGGCAATTGCTAACATGATTCTGACAGATTTAAGCATCACTACGGGTGAGAAAGTCTCATCGTAGTCAACTCCTTGAACTTGTCAAAAACCTTTTGCGACAAGTCGAGCTTTGTAGATAGTGATATTACCATCAGCGTCTGTCTTCCTCTTGAAGATCCATTTATTCTCAATGGCTTCCTGATCATCGGGCAAGTCCACCAAAGTCCACACTTTGTTCTCATACATGGATCCTATCACAGATTTCATGACCTCAAGCCATTTGTCAGAATCTGGGCTCATCATAGCTTCTTCATAGTTGGTAGGTTTGCCGTTGTCTAACAACATGACTTCCAGGACAGGATTACCATACCACTCTAGTGCGGAACATGTTCTGGTCGACCTACGAGGTTCATTAGTAACTTGATCTGAAGTTTCATGATCATTATCATTTGCTTCCTCCCTGGTTGGTGTAGGCATCATGGGAACGGTTTTCTTTGTTGTGCTACTTTCCAATTCGAGAGAAGGTACAACTACCTCATCAAGGTCTAATTTCCTCCCACTCACTTCTTTCGAGAGAAACTCCTTCTCTAGAAAGGACCCATTCTTAGCAACAAAGATCTTGCCTTCAGATCTGTGGTAGAAGGTATACCCAATAGTTTCTTTAGGGCATCCTATGAAGACACACTTCTCCGTTTGGGGTTCGAGCTTATTAGGATGAAGCCTTTTGACATAAGCGTCACATCCCCAAACTCTAAGAAACGACATCTTAGGTTTCTTGCCAAACCATAGTTCATATGGTGTCGTCTCAACGGATTTAGACGGTGCCCTATTTAATGCGAATGCAGCTGTCTCTAATGCATAACCCCAAAATGATAAAGGCAAATCGGTAAGGTAGATCATAGAATGCACCATATCTAATGGTTACAACATTCGGACACACCATTACGATGTGGTGTTCCAGATTGCATGAGTTGTGAAACAATTCCACATTGTTTTAAATGAAGGCCAAACTTGTAAATCAAATATTCACCTCCGCGATCAGATTGTAGAAATTTATTTTCTTGTTACGATGATTCTCCACTTCATTGTGAAATTCTTTGAACTTTTCAAATGTTTCAGACTTGTGTTTCATTAAGTACATATATCCATGTCTACTCAAATCATCTGTGAAAGTCAGAAAATAATGAATACCCGCCGCATGCTTCAAAACTCATCGGACCGAATACATTGGTATGTATTATTTCCAATAAGTCATTAGCTCGCTCCCTTGTTCCGGAGAACAGAGTTTTAGTCATCTTACCCATGAGGAATGGTTCGCAAGTATCAAATGATTCATAATCAAGTGATTCCAAAAGTCCATCCGCATAGAGTTTCTTCATGCGTTTTACACCAATATGACCTAAACGGCAGTGCCACAAGTAAGTTGCACTATCATTATCAACTTTGCATCTTTTGTCATCAATATTATGAATATGTGTATCACCACGATCAAGATTCAACAAGAATAGACCATTAACTAAGAGTGCATGACCATAAAAGATGTTACTCATATAAATAGAACAACCAATATTCCCTGACTTAAATGAATAACCATCTCGCAATAAACAAGATCCAGATATAATGTTCATGCTCAATGAAAGGATCGAGAAGAGGTGTCTAGAGAGAGGGTGATTAGACCATCAAGAAGTAAAGATAGCAGTTTTTAGGTTTTTCAAGTTGAGGTTGCAAATTAGCACAATTTCAAGCATTCACAGAACAATTCGAGCAAGCATGCAAAGAGTATATGAGCAGCGGAAAATAAAGCATGCAACCTGCAAGAAAGTAAAGGGACGGGATTGGAGTGTGCAAACACAACTGGAATCGGCTAGTCTAGATACAAAAAGTAAATTGTAACCAAGAGATTCAATGACCATAACATTTTGTATGGAGCTGTCATGTTAGATGGCCACCTTACCCTTTGAGTTATCACCAAAAGTGACATACTTTCGAGGGACGTCGTTTTCAGCAAGCTCATGAAACATATCCTTGTCTCCGGTCATGTGATCGGTACATCCACTATCAAGAACCCATTACTTTCCTCCAGCCATGTAGCCGCGAAGGTTAGCCATAAGACCAAAGTGTCCCATAGACTCATCGAGATCATAGTCATTATCATTATCCTCATCATAGTATCCATGTTCAACATCATCTTGCGGTTGATCATTTCCTAGAGAGAGTGATTCATTAGTTTTGTGATCATGACAATGTGCATCTCTATGAATTCTTATGACTTCGGAAATGATATTGCTAATGATTCCAACATCTCCTTTGGCACGCATAAGATTGCTAAGCTCAAATAGACAATCACCAAACCTAGGATCATTGGGACTCATCTTATTCAAAGAATAGACTTGTGAATAATATCATCTAAGTTTTTCAAGGAATGGTCTAGAAATCGTTGATAACCCACAAGTGTAGGGGATCGCAACAGCTTTCGAGAGTAGAGTATTCAACCCAAATTTATTGATTCAACACGAGGGGAGCCAAAGAATATTCTTGAGTATTAGCAGTTGAGTTGTCAATTCAACCACACCTGGATAACTTAGTATCTGCAGCAAGGTATTTAGTAGCAAAGTAGTATGATAGTAATGGTAACAATGGTAAAGGTAAATATAGCAAAAAGTAATATTTTTGGGTTTCTGTAGTGATTGTAACAGTAGTAACAGAAAAGTAAATAAGCGAAGCACAATATATGAAAAGCTCGTAGGCAATGGATTATTATGTCGGATGCGATTCCTCATGTAATAGCTATAACATAGGGTGACACAGAACTAGCTCCAATTCATGAATGTAATGTAGGCATGTATTCCGAATATAGTCATATGTGCTTACGGAAAAGAACTTGCATGACATCTTTTGTCCTACCCTCCCGTGGCAGCGGGGTCCTAGTGGAAACTAAGGGATATTAAGGCCTCCTTTCAATAGAGAACCGGACCAAAGTATTAACACATGGTGAATACATGAACTCCTCAAACTACGGTCATCACCGAGAAGTATCCCGATTGTTGTCACTTCGGGGTTGTCGGATCATAACACATAATATGTGACTATAGACTTGCAAGATAGGATCAAGAACACACATATATTAATGAAAACATAATAGGTTCAGATCTGAAATCATGGCACTCGGGCCCTAGTGAAAAGCATTAAGCATAGCAAAGTCATAGCAACATCAATCTCAGAACATAGTGGATACTAGGGATCAAACCCTAACAAAACTAACTTGATTACATGGTAAATCTCATCCAACCCATCACCGTCCAGCAAGCCTACGATGGAATTACTCACGCACGGCGGTGAGCATCATGAAATTAGTGATGGAGGATGGTTGATGATGACGATGGCGACGAATCCCCCTCTCCGGAGCCCCGAACAGACTCTAGATCAGCCCTCCCGAAAGATATTACGGCTTGGCGGTGGCTCCGTATCGTAAAACGCGATGAAACTTTCTCTGATTTTTTTCTCCGTGAAACAGAATATATGGAGTTGGAGTTGAGGTCGGCGAAGCTGCAGGGGGCCCACGAGATAGGGGGGGCGCGCCCAGAGGGGGTGGGCGCGCCCCCACCCTCATGGACTGGGTGTGGGCCCCCTGGTCTTCATCTTTTGGGAGCATTTTTTATATTTTCTGAAACTTGTCTCTGAGGATTTTCAGGTCATTCCGAGAACTTTTGTTTTCTACACATGAAACAACATCATGGTAATTCTGCTGAAAACAGCGTTAGTCCGGGTTAGTTCCATTCAAATCATGCAAGTTAGAGTCCAAAACAAGGGCAAAAGTGTTTGGAAAAGTAGATACGTTGGAGATGTATCAACTCCCCCAAGCTTAAACCTTTGCTTGTCCTCAAGCAATTTAGTTGATAAACTGAAATCGATAAAGAAAAACTTTTACAAACTCTATTTGCTCTTGTTGTTGTAAACATGTAAAGCCAGCATTCAAGTTTCAACATATATTATGAACTAACCATACTCACAATAACACCTCAGTCTCACAATTACTCATATCAATGGC